>NC_071278.1:6780011-6837511 GCF_023375685.1 Ictalurus furcatus
TGATGTGTTCTGAGAATATCCAGGCGATTAAAACTCCTCTCACAATGTAAGCAGGGATACGGCTTCTTTCCTGTGTGAATATGTTGTTGTTGTTGAAGATTACTCTGTTGTGTAAAACTCTTCCCACACTGTAAACAATAATACGGTTTCTCTCCTGTGTGAATACGCTGATGTTTTCGGAGATTACTCGGGTGAATAAAACTCTTTCCACACTCTGAGCAGTGATATGGCTTCTCTCCTTTGTGAATGCGCTTGTGTAGCTGTAGTGCACTGTGTTCAGTAAAACTCTTTCCACACTCTGAGCAGTGATAAGGCTTCTCTCCTGTGTGAATACGCTGGTGTCGTTGTAGAGAACTCGGATGAGTAAAACTCTTTCCACACTCTGAGCAGTGATATGGCTTCTCTCCTTTGTGAATGCGCTTGTGTAGCTGTAGTGCACTGTGTTCAGTAAAACTCTTTCCACACTCTGAGCAGTGATAAGGCTTCTCTCCTGTGTGAATACGCTGGTGTCGTTGTAGAGAACTCGGATGAGTAAAACTCTTTCCACACTCTGAGCAGTGGTGAATATCTTTCGGAAATGTGTCAGGACTTAGAGTACCAGAGATGCTCGCTGATTACGGGTGCCTTTTGTGGACATCTGAACCTCTCCTGATTTCTGAAGTCTCACATACTCCTCGTGGTGGTGTCTCCGCATGTGTTTGTCGAAGTAAAGTTGAGAAGTATAGGAACGTGGACACAAGGAGCAGGAGACAACTTGTAACGGAGAGTTATTTACTTCTGGAACAGTGAAAGAAAAAAAAAAACAATATTAATATAAAATGCAGCTAAATAAAACTATCATTAGGAAATATCCCAATATAAAGAGCACGAAAGTTATTTTAAGTTTGATTTAAAATTATTTTACATTAACTGCTTTATCCTGGCGGTGGATCCGGAGCCTATTTTGGCAACACTGCTGGTGAAATGAGAATGGGACACATTCTAGCTACTAATATAGAGCCTGCACTCAAGGTTCTTTACACTGGATGCTTATTAACTTCATTTTTTGGTCTGTGTTAGCTTCTGGCTCTCTTTTAGTTATGCTGTCATAGCTAGTCTTGCTGGAGTCCCTGCTTATATGCACGCAAAGTACACTGTCCTTAACCATTACAGGGCAATATACATACCTAATAATCTCTCCCTCCCTTTCCCTCTCTCTTTCTGTCAAGCTACACACATTACTCATGAGATACCAGTGATCCTGACCTGCCTGATCCATCCTGATGTCCTACTTCTGGTTGGAGTTCTCATCAATTGGAAGTCACATGGTGCAGCCTAAAGATCATTGAGATTGTTGAGGATGGTACCACTTAAAAACCATAAAGACTGTTCATTCATATGAACAGTTATGCTGTGATGGCCAGGACTACAATTAGCACAAACAGTTCTGCACTCAAGTCTCCATCAGTGAACAGTGGAGAAGTTCAACAAAACAGACTTTTCCTGGTTACACAACTGCACTATATGAGAATGTAGTATTAGCACATTTATAGAAGGGGTGTATTTATTTATAGTCGCACTATCCGGTGTCACCCAGATGAGGATGGGTTCTCTTTTGGGTCTGGTTCCTCTCAAGGTTTCTTCCTCATATCGTCTCGGGGTTTTTCCTCACCACCGTTGCCTCTAGGGATACATTCATACATGTAAAATCTATATCCTGAATTTATGTGTTTCTGTAAAGCTGCTTTGGGACAATGTCCACTGTTAAAAGCGCTATACAAATAAATCTGACCTGAATTTAAGTTTAACTTCCATAACCTCAATGTAAAGCTCTATAGAAGACAGGAAAAGTTCTGAAAGGTCAGACAATGTCACCAGGTTGAAGATGAGTAAAAGATGGCTAAGCAGTGTCACTAACACAAAAAAATAAAAATTAAAAAAACATCAGCACGCCCATCCTCTGTTAGGAGGGTATTTGTATTATTTTATAGTGAGTCATTCCATCAGGTCAATGTAAGGTTTACAGACATATCCAGTGTGCATCACGCTGCATCAGCTCTGGCAGTTAGTAGGAATTACAAAGGAACCAAGTTCTACCTCAGTATTTCTATGTTCCTGCTGAGAGAAACCTCTTTTGATCTCCTCCCATCTAAGTGATTTTGACCCAATAATTCTACATTTTAAAATGTAGGTTTACATATTATTACATTTTAAAACCAAATAATTTATTATAAAATCACTAGTTTGGACTTTACCATTTGCAGAGCACTTTTGGTTCCAGAGGTACACAAATGTAGGGCCCTGATCTTTGGGATATTCCTCTTCATACCACGTCAAGAGCTCCTGTACTGGGTCGATGGGCCGACAACAACGGTACAGAATTTCCCCTCGATACTGAAACGCCACAAGATTCTGCTCTTCATCATTATGAGCACAATTCACAAACCTAAGAGAACGAGGCAAAGTGGCAGAAAGTGTTAAATAGAAAAAGAAAGAAAAAAGTTCTCCAACAAATAAGGAACCATAAAATATAGTGTGTGTATAAATATAAAATTAATCCTCACCTCATCCAGTTAGCATACGTCTCTCTCTTAGCATCTATGTATTCTTCACGCTGCCTGCTCCTGTATATCTGCATAAAAATTTTTTTACATGTATTTTATCTATTTAGAAATGTATATATTATTCATCAAATTACACAACCCATACAGGAAGAAGAAGAATATCCCACTCAAATATTATTCTACTGAACATTATAGAGGCAAATCTAATATTTAGCTCAACAGCTATAACATTTATAAAACACAGTACAGTACATGACCAAAAGCATGCGTGTTGCAGGAGAATAGAAGGGGCAGAAGTGTTGTTTTGAAATAAAATGGGGTTCCCCCCCCCCCTATGGCATTCTCTATGCTTTTTGCAGATAGGATTAAAGTTTAAAAATGGTGAAAGTGTGGAGAAATTTTTCTTTTTTGACCAATCCAAATCCTTTCCTTTAAATAAACTGGCTTTTTTACCAGCACTGTTTCTGTGTTTAGTCTAAACACTCATGTCTCGTTATAATCTAAGTGAGTAATCTAAATAAAAACGAGATTCCCAACTCCATCTGGATCCCAGTTTCAGAGTTTCTGGGTGATATGAGAACAACGTTATCCACACGCAGAGCTGCCAGTGATCATCAGGATCAACAGTACACCTGCCTTAAATGAGATGGACTATACTACTTCAGGAGACTAAAAAGATACAGCAGAGCTAAAACATTTAGAGCTTTAAATGTCATCAACAGGACTTTGTAATCAATGTAAAATAGTCTAATTTAGAGTTTATGAAACCAGTGACTGGTCTGAGGGAGATTATAAACCAAATGATAAAATCTGCTGTCACACCAGAATAGCCATTAAGGTAGAAGGTGAAATCATTAATGAACTTAACCTGAACTTAGAAGGAGGACATTTTCTAAGCTTTTGTCATTTACTAAGTTTTCTATTAAACTCAGTTTACATAGTGCTTTTAATAACGGACATTGTCACAAGGCACTTTCATAGAAATCTGGATATGCAGCTATTGTTATGAAAATGATAAACGTTGTTTTACAGCATTATTGTTATTTTGCAGTCTACTACAGTATATTAAAGTTCAAATTAAATAATGAATATGACCTCAAAGTGCAGACTTTCAGCTTTAACCTATAGGTTATTTACATTCAAACAGAACGTAGGAATTACAGCGGCTGAAAGCGACAACAATAACAACAACATGTCTCCACACATCATTGGCATGAAGAAACTGAAACCAATTTCAATGACATTTCTCTACTGGTGGCGTTCTGCTGCGTAAAAAATGCTTATTGTGACTTTACTGAAACTAAACTGGAGAGAGAAAATAATCTTAACCCCCACCAAGTCTTCAGTAGTGTACTGTATTATATCTAACACAGAGGACATTTAATATTTATAATACATTTATAATAATTCACCACCCAAGAGTAGCTGCTGTTCATGGCGTCCTCTCTGTCTACCAGCTCTCCCTGCTACGGTCCAAAGTGTGCACCAATTGGAACAGTCTCTCCCATATTAAACACTCCCAGACCTGCATCAGGAATACCGGACTTCCGAACCTCTAATCCAGGAGGAAGAGTCTGTCTGGCTTGGTCAACGACCCTCATGGGAACAGGGCTATCAGAGATGAAGAGTGCTGGACCGTGAATCTCACACTTGTTGAAGAAGAACGATTTGCAGACTTCACAGTCTGGATGGAGAGAACACAACAAGGAGAAGAAATGATGACTAAAATTAATTTGCACTAAGATACTATTAAAACACAAGAGGAGTTGCGAATGAAACACTGGATGCCTGCAGATCTACTCTATGCTTTAGTCTGCAATCACATGTGTTTTGGGTGTTTTCCCAACATGATCCAGATGATTCAGGAGTGTCATGTGATAACAGAAACAGAGGTGCAAAATCCTATCAGGCAGAGAGAAAAACACTATTTTAGTGTATGTTGGTGGATGGGACAGCTTTGTCTGAACAGCATGAATGACAAAGTGTGTGTTGTTTAAACTGACATTTAACTCTGCTGAAATGTTTAGATTTAAACAACTAGCTAGATCTCTATAGAATTACTACAAAATAAACATGAGGGTATAGTCAGGTCTACAATCTGCTCAACGTCCACACAAACAGAAATACACAATAATATAGGGAATTTCTTAGATCAAATTCACCTACATACTGGAAGAAAATGATTAAATGGTGACACACATCACATTGATCCAGCAGCTGTTTTACCGAACTACACGTCTTTGGATAAAGAAAAAAAAAGTTTTTTTTAAATTTTTTTTATTACAAAACCAGTAAATGGGCAATCTGCTGTAAATTGATTGGGCAGCGCTAATCTAGAGTTATAATATGCAAAATGTATTAAAAATAAAATGGAGTATTATTGAGTTTCTCTGACCCTGACCTAGGGCTGCACAATTAATCGAATGTCGATCGCGATTACGATTTTGACTGATAACGATTACATGAACATGATCGCCTGCGATATTAACGTTTAAAGTTCAACCTCCTCTAACAGACAACTCCGCTGCAGATCAAATCAAGCACTTCCTACACTTACAGCCAATCACCACAGAGCGGCGCAGGGGTGACGTCATTTTGTAGTGCCAAAACCCCAAAATGGAGTTAACATTTTAGCCCTTGAGCTGCCAGCTTCGCTTTGAGCTCCAGCGCTTTGTGTGAGGAGAAATCATGACATTAAACATGACGCTAAATGGCACTACAGAGGTTGTCCGGGACATTAAACGTCATCACGCCAAACGGGGAAAAAACTTTGCAGATAAATTCAGGTCTCTACAATGCGACCATTTCACTCGCATTTGTGACTGAAAAGTATTTTGTGTGACTGAATAAATTTTTATCGAACCGGTGCGAGTGACCTGTTCGGAGTTGTATAATACGATCGGGATAAAAACTGCAAGTCCAAAATGCATCTACACCGAGCAACGGTTAATTTCACACTGCTTTTCATCTCCTGTCTACCGAACAAGTGTGTAAATACTGCAGAGAAGCCATTATGATGACAAGTAACTCTGTACATCTGCTTCAACTTCCTAATTCACTTCATTTAAACTCACGGTTGCCAGATATCACAAGAAAAGTCAACTCCAGTTTCCATGTTTTTGATTTAATTCCCCCCCAAAACACAATATTATCAGCAGACATGGACACTATACTGGGGGAACCCATCTAAAACTGATAAACAAACAAAAATAGAATTACTAAAACGTAAAGACAGAAAATGTGCTTAGTTATAAATAAATCATTTAATATAAAAATAGATATTATAATAACTTCATTAAATATAAATAAAATGAGAAATGAAATAATGTTTAATTACTATGGGTTGCATTTAATATCAATTTAACATTAAGCTTAGTAAGCTATTAGCCTTTTTCCTAATATGGATCATTTTTGTGTTAGTCTACTTTTAATTAGGACACTATTGTTTTAAAGATATTTTAAAAATAAATATTTTATGCTTGTTTATTTATCAATTAACCAACAGTATTTATCATTGCTATTATTTTAACTCAATTAACAGTGACCAGGAGCAGAGAGCTTACATTTAACTGTTTATGACCTCCTGATTAAAGTTTAAACATAAAAAGATTTGTATCTGGATCGGTATCGTCTGTAAAAATCCTGATCGGTGCATCCCTAATGAACACCATTAAACTAAAGCGCTTTGCATCTGACAGGTAAATGAACTCACCCAATCACAGCCTATATGAGATTATTCAGATATCTACACAATATACACAGAGCGTTTCGAGAACTGACTCCAGCCCAGAACCATGACAGTGGAAAATGTTTAATAGTGTAGCTTTAAATATATTTAAGAGGAACAGACTTCAAACACTGAGGTTTACTGTATTTGTTTGGAGGTGTTTGGAGGTGGAACAGGTTAACGGTTGTTTTTGTTTGCATACAGTCTGTAAAATTAACTGAAAATATTAAATTTAGTTTATCAGAAGGTAAATTCATGGCTCACACCATGTTCCTAAATTCTGTGATAATTGAACAGCTCAAGTTTTCTCATGCCTACTTGTGTGTTATACTGTGGCATGAGAAAACTTAATAAATGTGAAAGTGCAATAAAAATAGGTTGTCACTAAAATCAATTAATAATTGTGATCAATAATCGAGATCTCAATATTGATCAAAATAATCGGGATCATCATTTTGGCCATAATCGTGCAGCCCTACTCTGACCAATAACTAAAGTGATGATGAAATATACAGATGCAGGGGCTCCGTCCCAAACGACTCCCTACAGGACACTTAGTGCAGTAGATAGTGTGTAGTGATAATGAGTGGGAGTGGTACTGAGCTCCAGAGAGGCTTGGGGACTTACAGAGGAAGTCTTCGGTGTCAGATTCTTCCTCTTTAATGGAGAGAACTTCAGGCATGGTGTTGAAGGCGTGTCCATGGTTGTAGATGTTCAGCTGCAGCATCTCCTCCTTCTTCACACACACTTCTGTCCCTTCATCTAAACACTCTCTTTTCACATCCTCAGACAACTAAAGATCAGAACATTTATTCAGAAATAAAAACCACATCAACATTAAGTCTGATTCTAATGGTGTAGGCTCTGGTGTCTGATCTGAAAGACAGCTTCTTTTATTTCTCCTCCTCATAATGATGAGGTTCTGAGTGATTAGAAGAACAGCTTGTAGACTCACAGGGAAACAAGGCAGAAAAATATTAAAGACTGGTGAAACTTTAACATCATGTATTGACAGAAATGATCAGTAATCTTCACCTGTGAGTGAGCTGGATCAGGAGCCCAAGACTTTCTGAAAGAGTGCTGTCTGTCTCCTGCTGAACTCATGACAACATTTCTATAAAAACAAAAGAAAATAAGAGATGTTCAAGCTCTTTTTACACCTTCTAAACTCAGCACGAGTTTACTTTGCTGTTACAGAGGTAAAGTTGGGTTTATATTGGACATTCGCTGCACATTCAAGCTTCTCTCTTCTATTTCTCAAGAAATAAACACACAAACAGGACAAAATGTGTATTTTCTTACTCTGGAGTGGACAAAGAACCAAGTGCCAAGAATGTCCAATATAAACCCAACTTTACCTCGGGTTTTGCAGTTCATATATTAAAAACATTTCAGAAATATAAAGATATTTTAGCTGCTACGTTTACACTCCTTGTTTTTTTTTAATTTTTTTATTTTAGTTGCTATAAGCAGGGAGCAAACAATGGATTTTAGGATAAAGTAAGGTTATAATTAAATAGTGCCGCTAAAACAGAATTACAAATCTCTCCTCATTACTTAAATAGTGCACTACATAGGGTGTAGACTGTCATTATTTCATCCCTAATGTAGTGCACTTAAACCGGAAATTACACATCAATTTGGGATTCGGCCACACAGCTTCCGTTTAACTTACCTCGGGTTTAAAAACAGAACGGAGTTTTAATTCCTCAAACACAGACAAAATAATCAGGTTTTATTTTTAAACTCGATCAAATCTAACTGCAAAACTTTGTCAGAAATAATTTAATATGGAGGTGATTAGCTCGGTTTAATAACTCAACTGCTCAGGAGATACCCGCTGCAGCTTTTTCTTCTGTGATTTCTACTGGTCGGAGACGCAGCTGTTAGGCGCGTTACCGCCACCGCGTGGACTGGAGGATATAGTTCCAGGTTGGAGGAAGCCTATGCTAACAAACTTGCACCAATAATTTCCACTCATGGTTTTATTAGATCCTATTTATTATTCCAGTGGAGTTTATGACTTCTTCATGAATGCCAGCAGTGATTCGTTCACCATGTCTTACCCAGATATACTGAGTGAACTACTGAGTCACCACAACCTCAATCTTTAATAGTTAAAAGATTTTTTGTGTGTGCAAAAACAACACCAAAGCATTCGATTCTGGTGATTTTGGGAGTGTTTATTTATTTATTTTTATGAACATTTAATGTAACAAACATTAACATAAGACATCATTTCATTAGTTTAATATTATATTTTAATTTACTGTAAAGCACTTTGCTAAAATTTGTTTAAAGCTGCAGATTCTATATCTACGTTTGGGGTAAATAGCTACAAAAAAGAAAGGGGGATTTAAGAAATGTTTTTCAATGCTATATTTGTTGGGTGATATTACAGCATGTCAATCATAATTGTTATTATTATTATTATTAGTAGTAGTAGTAGTAGTATTATACATATCAAATATAGAACTATAATCTGCAGCTTTAAACAACAATGGTGGTGGAAGGTGAACTTCCTAAACCTGACCACACGATGGCAGTCAAGATCCAACCAGAACATCCCACAGCGCTGCCTAAAACACATTTTATATTAATTTTATTCATCACCCTTTATTCTGTCTTCTAATTATTAATATTAGTAGTAGTAGTAGTAGTACTCATATTAGCATAGGATTAGGAAATGATTTCAGAAAACTGTCAATCACACCTTCATGCTAACTCTGTACAAGATGTCAATGGTTCACTGCTCCTCTCTCTCCATAGATACTTACAAGCACCCTCGATTTTAAGTCTTTTTATTGCCAAAGCAGCTGCTAAAATAATAATTATGTGCAGATGAAAGAAAAGAAGTATTAGGCTAAGCAAATGTTCTGAGTTGTTGGTTTTTTTTCCTAGCAGTTTTTAACATGTATATGTATTCCATCAGCGCTGCTACAAGCTTATTTCTATTTTCCCCCTAACACTAATATAGCCTTTTTCTCTGTTTACTCAGCAAGACGATAACTTTATTTTCAGTTCCTCTCCTTAATTTCAGTAACTTCCTCACTGAAACCTATAATCAGAATATCTCCAAAGCTCAGGCCTAGGCCTCTACTCTAAATCATGTGTCTAGAACACAGGCTCTGAACTCTTATCTAACACATTTGGTTGTTTTATCTGCTCTACAGCATCCACCTCAGCTCGTGCAGGCCTCTTAATTAGCTGATGACTTGAATCAGGTGAGTCTGGTGCAGGTTCTAAATGAACATCTTCGGGGGTGTAAGGAAGCTTCTCACTAATATCTTTCTTACTGGTTCAACTCCAACTTCATCACCACCCCACGAAAGTACTGCATGTTAGTTGTGTTCAGGGTCAGTAACTAAACTGATAGTCTATTCACATGCACTAGCACTACTACACTTCACCTTCAATATTTCCTTCTCTAATGTAGTGGGTTCATAATAAAACTGCCATATTTAATCATGAGCACCAAAAGCCATGATTATTGTCATCACTGATCCTATGTAACTTAATATATTCTGTAGGAGGCCTCAACTATTTCACTCAAGAAAATCCACAAATAGGAAGATTACAGAGATATGTAATGTGTACATTATTACAGTAAAACAACAATTATCAAATGGGAAAATAAGAGAGAGAGAGATTTCTAGACCTCTGACCTGTACATGACATAATCAAAGATCTTATGGTTCACTTCCCCAATTTAAGTGTGTGTGAGAGAGATTGGAACCTCAATCTGGACCGCAGAATCTGTCAACATCTTCAACAAACAGCTAAAGACCCACCTCTTCCGTGAACACCTAACCAACCCCTTAAAAAATAAATAAATTTATATATATATATATATATATATATATATATATATATATATATATTTACTCTGGCACTTACACCTCTACTCTGCTCACTTTGCTTCTTCTGGAACTCAATTACTGGATCTTGTATGGTAGCACTACTTGTATTGTTCTCTGCTTGATATCGCTTTGCTTGCATTTTCTCATTTGTAAGTTGCTTTGGATAAAAGCGTCTGCTAAATGAATAAATGTAACAGGTGTGTCTGATTAGTATTCTGGAGAAGGTGAACATGTCTGTGTGTTGGTTTAGAGTTGTACTTTGTGACGACCATGTTTGTAGTCTGAGGTGCATTCTGGGAAATGGGGTCGCTGGTTTGCTGTGACATGACACTGACACTTGAAAGTTTACTGTTCAATACTCAGAATTACTCTGCATTACTATAATTAGCATCAAGCTGCTCATGACATTTTATGAAATTAGTACTATGTTTTTGCTCATTTATTGCCATTTATTGGTACCTCATACAGTCAAAAGCTTATTGAATTTTAATTATTTTTCTTAAAAAAATAATAAATATAAAAGCTGAGTTGTTAAAAATCTATTTGCTGTAGTTGGTATCAATGATAGACTGTATCATAGTGCATTTGGTTTTACATGTGTAACTCATACAGTCAAAATGTTATTGAACTTTGATTGTTTTTCTTTAAAAAAAAATACAAAAATTTTAAATAGTTCCCAGTAATAAATTATTAAAAACTGAGATTTCAAATTCTAATTACTGTACTTGAAAGCAATAATAAGCTGTATCATGAAATGTAATTATTTTTCTTAAAAAAAAAAAAAAAACAAAAAACCTTGATTATTTTCAAAATAGAGTCCTCTGTGAGAAGAATGGAGTATAATATAGTGTGAATCATAAAAATTGAGTTTCATTTCTATTTGTTTACAGAAAAACTTTAGCAATAAAAACAGCATTTTGCTGTAGTTGCTAAGGGACCGTTTACACGACGGCATTTCGGGGCCTGAAAACGCAAACTTTGGAAAACGGGTTTCAAAGTGCAAGTTTTTGAAAACGATGCCGTTATCGTCTCCATGTAAATGGACAAAAAACAAGAATCTGTGAAAACGATGACGTCATGCGCACGCGTATTACGTGTTCAGCGTATAGACATGCGCGGGAGTACTTCAAAACAACGCGCAAGAGTCATTTAAAACCACAGGAATGTGTTTGTGCTTCTCCAGTAAAGTGTAGATTTACTGCATCACTACTACGACCAGCAAAGACGCATTCATTACATACTCCACTTTATTAACCCACATCTACACCGACAAAGGGTCTTCAAAACCTCCAAAAATCTGTATCCTTCTATTGCTAATAAAATATAGAAAGCAGACTGTCTGCCAGTGTCTCACTATTTAGATTTTTTTTCAGTATTTAAACGTGAGCGAGTTTTGTTAACAGAATTCTGACCTTGAGCATAAGAAAAGCTAAAAGATGGGGTTGAAGACAAAAATCTATTTCTACAATGAAAACAAACTCTATACACATTTCATGTACATTACATTACATTAGGGATGTCAGCATTTATTAACCAAGAAAAATAAGCCAGATTTACGCTTGACAAGCGTGAGTTTTCACAAATCCTTATGACAATGAATAATTTTCCAAGTCTAACTATCGAGATTGTAAGCAAGTGGAGACAGAACTTTTTTGTACTCCATGTAGATCATAAACCATTAAAATCGTTTGAGAAATGTAAACATTATTGTGCTTTTTATCCAGAAAAAACGCAGCTCCCCCGTTTACTTGTATTTGTTTATAGTGTGGTCTTTTCCGGACCAATATGGCGGACACGTTAACGTGAATGTTTATGTGCGCATGCGCGTAGTGTTTCTTTACGAAGTGACCTCGCCAAATATACACGCACATTTTGTCCTGTTTGTGCGTTTATTGAGAAATAGAAGAGAGAAGCTCAAAAGTGCAGCGAATGTCCAATATAAACCCAACTTTAGCTCAGTTTTGCAGTTTATACAGCTTTATATTTAGCTGCTAAATTACTTAGCTACGTTTACACTCCTTGTTTTTTTATTTTAGTTGCTATAAGCAGGGAGCAAACAATGGATTTTAGGATAAAGTAAGGTTATAATTAAATAGTGCCGCTAAAACAGAATTACAAATCTCTCCTAATTAGTTAAATAGTGCACTATATATGGTGTAGACAGTCATTATTTCATCCCTAATGTAGTGCACTTAAACCGGAAATTACACATCAATTTGGGATTCGGCCACACAGCTTCCGTTTAATTTACCTCGGGTTTAAAAACAGAACAGAGTTTTAATTCATCATTTAATTTAAATTTCATTAGTTTAATTTTACATTTTAATTTACAGTAAAGCGTTTTGCTAACATTTGCTACGTAAACTTTTTTAGGTATTAAAACTGGTTACTCTTTGGTTGATGACAAGTTCCATATTTTTATACCTTGGTGCTCTGTGTTACCATGGTAATTTTTAAACAATTACTAACAACATTAACTTCATCAATGCAAGTTTACATTTTATTTGATACTTGACCATTGTTACGTCCTCAATTGTATTTCTGTTTGTACTACGTGCCATTCGTGTGTCTATGTCCGGGGTGGGATGGGTGTCTTTTGTCTCCTCCTCTTTTAAGCCCAGTCCACTGCAATGCGTCATGTTCCGGCTTGCCGTTGGACAATCACATCTCGTACACGCCTGCTCCCGCCTCATGCGTTGTAATTAGTTGGCTGTACATTTCCCGACGTGTACTTAAGCCTCGTCAGTCTCCATCCCCGGGGCAGATCGTTGCTGTTGCTTTGTACAGCAGATATTTGGTTATGTGTGTTGATTTCTCCTGTGTATGACCTTCTGCCTGTTCTTGACTTTGTTTCTGCTCTGCCCCTATAAGTTTAATGATTCAGCTCCCAAACTGCTGGAAATGTGGGACTGGTTCTTTGCTTCACCAAAACTGCTTTATCCTGGAGACGAGGTTTGAGGTGAGACTCCTGTCAGACATCAGTCCTGGTGAGTTTATTACAGTTAATGCTGTAAGACAGAGAAGAGCATCAGTGTAAAAACACACACACACACACACATACATTATTCAGTAAGATACAGTAGAGTAAAGAGACAGTATGTCAGTAACTCACTATAGTGTCTCCAGTTCACAGTGTGGATCCTTCAGTAGATCAGAGAGCAGCTTCACTCCTGATTCTCCTGGATTATTATCGTACAGATCCAGTTCTCTCAGGTTTGATGAGGAGTTTGACCTCAGAGCAGAAGCCAGAGCAGCACAACCTTCATCTGTAATACTGCAAGAACACATCCTGCAAGAAAGAAAACCTTCTCACACTTAACACACTCAGTTTTAGCTCTGAAAACATCAACTACACAAAATCTTTATATACAGAACATTTACTCTCCATCTCACACACAACAATGACAATATATCACATCATTACAATTACAATCACCCCAGATGGAAACTGGATGTAGCTGTGTTTATTAAAACTCTGCTGTGTGTGTACCTCAATATCTCCAGTGTACAGTGTGGATTCTCCAGTCCAGCAGAGAGCAGCTTCACTCCTGAATCCTGCAGTTTATTGTTACTCAGGTCTAGTTCTCTCAGACTGGAGGAGTTTGAGCTGAGAACTGAGGACAGAACTCTACAGCTTTCCTCTGTCAGATTACATCCATACAGCCTGGAAGAGAAATGATTAAGTGTTAGATTTATTTATCTGATTGTGAAATGAGGAGTTTCCATCAGGTGGGAAATAAAGTGTTTACCTGAATACAAGGTTCCAATGTCAGGATAAAAATATAAAATGAACAGCCCGTGCATAAACAATAAACTAGTATTGGCATGTTATTAAAGTAAATGTGTGTGTGTAATGTACACTGATCTACATGCTGTAGAATTAAATGTACTTTGTTCTGATGTGAGAAGTGATGTAGATATTTCAGCATCAACACAAAGCTGAGTTTCACAGAGACACTAAAACTGTTGGAGTTCATTGTTCTTTGGATCTTAATCTAATAACTTTCACTCACAGACACAGACACACAGAAAAACAAAGCTCAACATAAGAAACAATGTTAATCCACACCATATAAAATACACACTTTAATGTTTTATTCATATAAAACACTGGGCCTCATTTATCACACTGGATACGAATGATATTTATTCATAAAGTGTGTGTAGGAGCATTTACACAGAAACTTTTTAATGTGTAAAGTTAACTAGAAAATAACTACAGTAAGATTCACAATATATCATTCGCTCAGCCAAAACGAGGAGCTTGTCATAAAAGTCGTTTTGCAGAAAAACGGCAGTATAGATGAAAATCTCGATTACCGGCAATTTAGTTTATAATATAAACTATAATATAAGCTGAGACTTATTACTGTTGCCCGGATCAATATGGTGGCGACGTTGACCTACGATGCAGCAGCCAATGCGGCGTCTATGTATGTCTATGAACACAACAGCCATGAGTCACAGTGGAGTGACGTCAACTCCCCTCTTTGATTGATCGGCTAGAGGAGGAGCTGTAGTGGACTAATGGTGACGCTAAAGCCCGCCCTGATTTACATGAAACTTGAACTACCACATTTGGAAAAGCAAGCAGAGAATGTGGAAACAAGCGTGAAGGGAAAACCAGCATAAGTGTTCAGAAAAAGAAGACATGAGCAGAAAATGTCAGAGAGCACAAAAAGACAGTAATATAACCAAGGAAACATGATTTTGTGTGTGATTCAGAAGACTTTAAATTCATGTTTCAGTTTTGTGTGATATAATATTACATGTGTTTTTAAATGTTTGATTCATTCTTATTATTTTTCGATCCGTGAACGCAAAACTTTTGAGGGAAAACGAATCCCATACTTTTGGACCCAGACTTGGATTCGTGAACCAAAAATACCTTAAATCATTTCACACCAGACTGCTTTGTGAACACGCGTCAATACAGAGCAGGATTTACTAAAAACTTGATTCTCAAGAATGGATCAGTACCAACTGTTCGTGATCCAGCTTCATACCCAGAAGATGTAAGTATCACACTTTATATTTTGTGAATGTTTGTAAATCTCCTTCCCAAATGAGCCTGTTAGCAGATTCCAAGGCTAATGTATTATAAATGAAACTTGAAAGCATTTTTTAATTAAAAGTATGTGTTAAAAAGTCTCCCATTTAAAGATAAATAAAGTAAACAGAGGAGAAAAGGGAAATTCCAGTTGATCATCAAAAGCAGCCAGAGATAGCTTGTAATGATCGGCTATGATGATGTCATGTGGGGTCAAGGGGCGTGGTCGCTGCCCTGCTCTCTCTCTCTCTCTCTCTCTCTCTCTCTCTCTCTCTCTCTCTCTCTCTCTGTGACCTCCACATTGTGTGCTGACACGCAGTCTCATGTTAAGGTACCATTTTGGGATGTTTTACTCGGTTAATCCTCTTTTAATGACCGACCTGTAACCATGCGTAAGCCTATGGTATCCTTCAATGTAATAAACGAAAAACAGCACTTTCACTTTATGTCCGGCTGAGTTATATTAACTTTCTTGAGAAACCCGTGAGGATCTAGCTGGATCCTTACAAGCTGTTTCAGGAAAACCTTTCATTGCACAACCAAAGTTCAGAAACGTGCTATACCGAATTAAACCACACGATGGCGGTGGTGCATCACAAAAGAGACAACAGAGACAAAGAAAATGTCAAAGACTCAAAAAGATTCAAAGACTTTATTGTGGAGTCTAAATAGAGGGGCAAATTAGCATGTCATGTGCATGCATGTTAATTAGTTATTGATGCATAGGATGATATACATAAGTGAAGTTTTCATGTGTTTGTTTAAAATTTGGAGAGAAGGAAAAGAAGATATTTTGAGTTATTGTTTGTGAGACACTGTAAGGAGTTATGTTTAAAATCATCACGACAATCCTAATAATAAATGTTAAAACTAAAGTGTTAGTTTAAGTCTAAGTAAAGGGGAGAAGTTGTGTATCCTGGTTGTGGGCGGTGCTAGAAAAGTGTATGCCCGGAAGGGATTGGCAGATGTGAAGTAAAGAGCTAGAATTCATGACCGGTCTGTCTCGTGTCTGATTTCATTCTGCATCTTTAGCTCATAGAAGCAAAGACACAACAACACGGACTAAGTTTTATCAGTGTGACACTGAAATCACACACACTTCTGTGAACATGCACGTAATGCTCCTGCTAAGAGAGAGAGTTTGTTCTCTTTAACATGTGGCTGATTAATTACAAGCTAAACTATGAATGAATGAATATGACCGTTATTTTAATTTATCTGTAGTGTTTATCAGTTTACATCCATTACACTATTCTAAACTTAGATTAGTTTCACCTTTGGAGTAGTCCTGTTGGAGTGTTTGCTCTCCAACACATCGTTAGATGATTTAAAAGATAAAATATGAATGACCATGACTTTGTTGTTGTTGTTTTTTATGTAGACCTAATTCTTGACTGTATTTATGTGTAACATTTTTGAATGTCAGAAAACAAAGTGTACAGCTGCATCTTTTAAGTTTCATGAAAACACATTGAATGTTTGAATACTGCTTTTCTGTCTTACAGGTCATCATGCACAAAAAGTTGTGTTTTTCCAAGAAAGAGTTAAGGTTGTGTTCTGTAAGGGATCACTAGGATATCTCCTTCAGGAGCCAACCGAGGAGGCCAGGCTGATCAAAAATAACCTGTCTCTGCAGGACAAGTCACACCAATGAAGGAGGAGCTTCAGACAAAACGCTCTGACTGTGGTCCATCAGAGAGGAGGGGATGTCTCAGACCAGAGAGAAGTTTTTGGTGAATACATCTTGCAGATTGGCAAATACAAGAAAATGACATGGGGTATACCATCTACCTGATGAAGAATCAGCAGGAAGAGGCTACAGGAGTCTTTATGCTCACATGTTTCCTCAGAGCTGTTTCAAGCCCAGGGCATGACCGGAGTGGCGCACTGGAACTTTCAGTATATGGTGGACCTGAAACCGCCAGTTGTTCTGCTTCCAGGAGGGTTTGAACCATGTCTGATTGAAGATCTCAATACTGTTTCAGAGAGGGTGTAGGAATGCCAAAGTTTCCTGCCCTTCAGGTGTCCAACAAAGATTCAGGCGGAGGTTTGGGCTGGAGTGTGTTGAACCTGGATGTCACCCTGTTCTGCTAGACTGGGAAAAGCACAAGGGCAAGACCACTCAGCCTTTAAATCCAGCTGAACAAAGCAGCCCACCCAGTGCCCAGTCTGGAGACCCTCCTGCTGATCTTGATGTGACTCTACATCCTCAGCTAGAGTCAGGTAAGCATTTTAAAGAAGGAAAATCTGAATCAAGACACTGTTATCATACATTTATTATCTGTAGAGTAACACTATTCATGCTCTTTTGTTGTTCTTGTAGAATCCACTGACACTCTGCCTGTGCCCTTGCTGTCCTCATCTAATGGTGCCCATGTGGAGCTATACCACCTCTGCCCATGCTGACCTCATCCTAGAGCACCTGCAATGGACCTGTGGAGACTGGTGGGAGGGTGTTTGTGCTGGACCACATATGGTTGACATCCCCAAGGAAGGAGGCCATTGACAACTTGCTAAATTTTCATTGTGGGAAGAAGGATGTGCTAAAGCATGTGAATCAGGAGTATGCAGCAATGGTCCACAAAAAATGAGAGTGATGGCTCCTCTGCACATTTTTTTTTAATCAACAAGGCTTTTTAATGTGTAATGTTAACTAGAAAACTAACTACAGTAAGATTCACAAAATATTCGCTCAGCCAAAACGAGGAGCTTGTCATAAAAGTCGGTTTGCAGAAAAACGGCAGTATAGATGAAAATCTCGATTACCGGCAATTTAGTTTATAATATAAACTATAATATAAGCTGAGACCTATTACTGTTGCCCGGATCAATATGGCGGTGATGTTGACCTACGATCCAGCGGCCAATGCGGCGTCTATGAACACAACAGCCATGAGTCACAGTGGAGTGACGTCAACTCCCGTCTTCGATTGATTGGCTAGAGGAGGAGCTGTAGTGGACCAATGGTGACGCTAAAGCCCGCCCTGATTTACGTGAAACTCGAATTACAACATTTGGAAAAGGAAGCGGAGAATGTGGAAACAAGCGTGAAGGGAAAACATGAGCAGAAAATGTCAGAGAGCACAAAAACACAGTAATATAACCCACCTTTCCAAATGAGCTTGTTAGCAGATTCCACTGCTGATGTAGTACCTGAAACAGGAGCTGTTCTCTTCCAGAAAGGGGGCGGGGCACAGCAGCTCATTTGCATTTAAAGAGACACACACATAAAAACAGCGTGTTTTTGCTTCCACCCAAGAAGGGGCATTTTCAGCGGGTATAATAAATGATCTGTGGGGTATTTTGGGCTGAAGCCTCACAAACACATTCTGGGGACACCCGAGACTTATATTACATCTTGTAAAAAGGATTAAAATAGGTCTCCTTTAATATTATATTTATCATTTTATTATATCTTTTCCATTGTGAAGCATTTTGAGCTGCATTTTATGTATGAAATGTGCTATATAAAGTTGTTATTATCATTATTATTATTATTATTATTATGTGTGTGTGTGTACCTCAGTGTCTCCAGTGTACATTGTGGATTCTCCAGTCCAACAGAGGGCAGCTGCACTCCTGAATCCTGCAGATTATTCTCGCTCAGGTCCAGTTCTCTCAGTCTGGAGGAGCTTGAGCTGAGAACTGAGGACAGAACTCTACAGCTTTACTCTGTCAGATAACACCTCCACAGCCTGGAAGAGAAATGATGAAATATCAGAACACTGATCTCAAACACACACACAGCCATAATGCACTTACTCTTTACAATGTAACAGAAATGTGAGTGTGTTTCTCTCACACACAGAAATCAGAGGACAGGACACCGCATTATTATTATTATTATTATTATTATTATTATTATTATTAACAGTTATAATGATGCTTAAAGAAATGAAAACAGAAGGGTTTTTGTTTGAATAAATGCGTTAAAAATAAAAATGTATTTTTATTTAAAAATAAATAAAACAAATAAATAAGAAATCTCCTGTTTGAACAAAAGGAATTAGGGGAAAAAGGAGCAGGACCTGCTGTGGCTTTGTTTGGAAATATTTTACTTGGTGAAATAGAACAGAAACAGACAATATTGAGTGTAAAATGTAAGTCAGGTAATATTACCTTATTGTTTACATGTTAGCATAGCATGTTAAATTAACTACTAAATAAAAAGAACATCAGCTGTGTGAGCTTTTAAATAACGTCCTATTATTATTAACATTTACTGTAGGGCTGCAATTAACGATTATTTTCATAATATTTTCCCACACTCACTCACTCACAGGTGATATAAATGGTGATATAAGGTTTTGTCCATATGGCCCAGATCTCAGTGCAGACTTAACGTGTTAGTGTAAAAAGTGAAACTCTTCTGTAACAGTATCAGAGGTTTGTTTAAAGATGATTAGAGTAACTATTAACAAGTATTAATCCAAACAGTGCAGTTCAGTGTTACATTAAAACAATAAACCATGCAGTAATACATTTATAAATAAAAATACTCACTCAGATTTTCTGGAGGCTTTGACCACTGGCAGCAGCTTCAGAAGACATTCCTCTGATGGGTCATATTTCCACAAATTAAACTCATCCAGCTCCTGTTCTGAGTTCAGTAACACAAACACCAGAGCTGACCACTGAGCAGGAGACAGTCTGGTTCCACTGAGACAACTGTGACCTCCTCTGTTCAGGTAAGTTTGTACTTCCTGCACTAGAGAATGATCATTAAGTTCATTCAGACAATGGAACAGATTGATGGATTTCTCTGGAGATGGATTGTCCCTGATCTTCTCCTTGATGTACTCGTCTGTATCCTGTTTGTTGTGAGATCTGCTTCCTGTCTGTAGCATTAAGCCTCGTAAGAGAGTCTGATTGGACTCCAGTGAGAGACCCAGAAGGAAGCAGAGGAACAGGTCCAGGTGTCCATTCTCACTCTGTAAGGCCTTGTCCACTGCACTGCTGAGGAGATCAGACATGTTTGACTTGGTGAAAAGATCCGATAGATCATTGGTTTGTTGTTCTGTTACATTTCTTCTGATGAAGGAGAGAAATGTGTATAAAGCAGCCAGAAACTCCTGAACACTCAGATGTACAAAGGTGAACACCTTCCCCACTCCTGAGTACACCGACACTTCTCTGACATCAATGCCACACTCTCTCGGGTCTTCCTCATAGAAGATCAGGTTTCCTTTCTCTAGCTGTGGAAAGCCAGTTTTCCAAGTGCCAGGATACTCTCTCTGGTCTGCTGAGGATCAGGGTCACATTTCTGATGATAGTTTTGGTCCTTGCGTTTCATCTGAAAGATCAGGAAGTGTGTTAACATTTGAGTCAGAGTCTTGGGGATCTCTCCATTCTCTGCTTCACCCAACATTCTCTCTAGAACTGTGGCTGAGATCCAGCAGAAGACTGGGATGTGACACATGATGTAGAGGCTTCTTGAAGACTTCATGTGCGAGATGATTTTATCGGCCAGGCTCTGATCACTGATCCACTTCCTGAAATACTTCTCGTTCTGAGGATCACTGAACCCTCGTACCTCTGTTACCTGGTCTACACAGTCAGGAGGGATCTGACTGGCTGCTCCTGGTCGAGAGGTAATCCAGAGGAGAGCAGAGGGAAGCAGATTCCCCTTGATGAGGTTTGTCAGCAGCACATCCACTGAGGCTGACTGTCACACCACACAATCTCTCACTCTTCTGGAAATTTAGAGGAAGTCGACACTCATCCAGACCATCAAAGATCAACACCACTTTGTATGAATCACAGTCTATTAATTGTAGTTTTCTCATTTCAGGGAAAAAGTGATGAAGAAGATCCATCAGACTGAGATTTTTCTGCTTCATCAGATTCAGCTCTCTAAAGGGAATTGGAAACATGAAGGTGACATCCTGATTTGCTTTTCCTTCAGCCCAGTCCAGAATGAACTTCTGCACAGAGACTGTTTTTCCAATTCCAGCAACTCCTTTAGTCAGCACTCTTCAGATGGACTTGTCTTTAAAGAACTCATTACATATGATAAATGTCTCCTGTGTTGCTGGTCTCCTGGAAGCTGTCTCAATCTGTCTCACCTCATGTTCATTATTGACGTCTCCACTCCAACCCTCTGTGATGTAGAGATCTGTGTAGATCTCATTCAGAAGTGCTGAGCTTCCATGCTGTGAGATTCCTTCATTAATTCTTTTAAACTTCTCTCTCAGGTTGGATTTCAGCTTTGTCTGTTACACAGAGGCCACAGAATCTAATAAACAAAGTAATAACATGTTTTAATGTGAAATCACTGAACACAGGATTAAATGTAAAATTCAAATGCTGCTGTTCATTCTTGATTCATGTACTAAATATTATTGAAGGAACAGGACCACTGTACAGAGTAACCACAAGCTGAAGCACGAACAGAACAGAAAAGCAGCAGATGTACATGATACTAAACTCAAACTTCAAACTAAAAGTGTTCCTATCTAAAACTATTTCCTCTCTCTAAAGTGAACCTGATGGAATAAAGCCATGACTCAGAGCTCTTACTGTTGTGCAGTGTGTTAGCGAGATCTGTGTGGTTCATGTTCTTCAGGACGTGCAGTGTGATCTTCAGTGCTCCCTCTCTGATACTATGCAGATCCTCCTCATCCTCCACCTCCCTCTCAATGCATGCTGGGTAATCTGGACTCAGGAGCTTCCTAAACCTCTTCAGCTCATTCTTTATCAGAGAGATGACTTTGTGTTCCAGCTCCTGGTTAGAAACACACAGGAACACATCTAAATATTATAATGTTACACACTGAGAGATGCTTTTATTTTATGAAAAGAAGAAAAGTCTCTTTCTATTACCACAGTTACAGCTGAAATTCTGCCTGATTACCTATAATGCTGTTGCACATCAATAAATCTGTAAACTGTCATTATCTTAAATAAAAAAAACCCTGCAACCTACTCACACACAAGTTACACACATTAAAAAGACACACACCTTGAATATGGAGTCCAACTGATTTCTGCTGAGGTTTGATTTCTTCTGTTGTGGTCTGTGAACAAATAAAACACATGATGTAATACAGACTATATGTATTCATAGCTGCACAACACACACTAATAAATTCAGAGACAGATATTTAACACTATCCTCTTAACACAATACACTGATTTAAGGATTTCCTCCCTGACACTAACATGTTTATGAATAAAATAGTGATCTAGTCATTAATGTCCCAGGTGTGAATGTTGTTGTGTAGCACCACAGACCCTCCAGCTCAGTGACTGCAGGCTGAACTGAACTCTTAAAGCAGTTTTCCTCACTGCCAGTCTGAGAGCTGCAGCACTGCACAGTTTAGTGTTTTACTGCTTCAACGCCTGCTCATGAAAGGCTTCATGGTGAGACCAGTGAGTTTGATCAGGTGGAACACTGCTGTAAAACACCTCACTTTACTGACCTCACATCAGGAGAACTGGCTCTGTCTCTGAACTGAATTGGATGATGCATTGAATCGTCACTCTTCATGGACACACAGCTGGGTTCTGGTGAGTCTGATCTCTTTCCCTCCATCATTCTAGAATTAAACAGAAATATCAGCAATAATTAATACTGTGCTGTCTAAGCACTGTTACACAATGTGTTCATCATTAAACACCAATAATTCCATCTTTTTAATTCAGCTACAGTCTGCACACTTATTCAAACAGGAGACTCGCCTCATACCTCAGCAATTACACTGATGTCAGGAGTCCCAATCACAGATAACTGACTCAGCTGGGTCTTAAAGCCTGTAGAGTTCACTGACTCAAAGCTACTCTGCTCCTAACCTCCACATTACACAGTCCTTTTTACTCTTCTCTCAGTGGATGATTTTTCTAAACTGTCTGTTCTTAAATCAGATCAGTGATATATTCACTGCTATTAAACACCTTAAACCAAAGTTTAGTTCCTCTGTTAACTAGTGAGTGTTTAGAGATACAGATCTGTTCCCATGAGATGGTGTGTATTTATTGCTGGTGAATGTAAAAGTAACTCACCTCTCGTCTTTCTTTAAGTACTGTTTTCCAGACGCACTCTTGTTGGAGGTCATGTCTCCTTCTCCAGATTACAGCAGGACACACGTTTACTTCACTCCAACATCGGTGTGTTAAATCAAACTCTATATCAGCACAGAGTTCACTTACAGGAAATAGTCATGGTATCAAGTCATAAAACAACCTGTGAGGTAGGGTAATAAACACACACACACACACAAACACACACACACACACACACACAGATATGGGTTGTTATCAGACAGCTTTCTGATCCATCGAGCAAAGGCCTGCAAATACTGAAAGTAATAGCTCGAAAACAGCTGAAATTACAGAGAATTAAAAGTCTGGGAAAATCTACATCACACACATTATCATTTCATTACTTTGATTTATTATCTCGTGGCTGCATTCAGCTGTGCAGGAACAACTGTCAGAGCGATATACAAATATATAAACAAAAATAAAATAACAGGAAGTGCTAGAAACACTCAGCAGATCATTCGATATAGAAGCAGAACTCATACGCTGAGTAAATTTACTTAAATATTTGCAGAAATGTATTTTTTCTGGTTTACCCTTAATGAGAACGAGTATCCTGATATTAGTGAGGATTGGTGTGTAAGTAATTTTTGTATGAATAATTAATGGTACTCAGAATAAATGATAGAATAAACTCAGAATAAAGAATAAACACATTGGTCAGACGAGTAACTAAGCCAGTGTTTCCCAACCAGGCTTCCGTCTGATGAGAGCAGGGGTGCGTGTAAAAATCCTTCAAACATTTTCTAAAATGCTCAAATGTATAGAAAACATTTAATATAGATGAGAAATATCTGATGTCTGAAATAATAAGACAGACACACACACACGCATAACAATAATAATAAAAATTATATATATATATATATATATATATATATATAAAATTCCCTCCCCCTCAACCCTCCAGATAGCAAAATTTATCTGGCCCTCTTGTGTGCTACATACTTTCTTTAGTTCTGGCCCAGTATACACCTGGGTCCCAGGCCCAAAACTGGCCCACACACTGAAAAATGACACATAAAATTTCCTCCAGCCCAGATCCAGCCCAGACACTGTAAAGCAGGGGTGTCAAACTCATTTTAGTTCAGGGGCCACATACAGCCTGATTAGATGTCAAGTAGGCCGGGCCAGTAAAATCATAGCATAATTACCTATAAATAACAATAAGTCCATGTTTTCCCTTTGTTTTTGTGCAAAGAAGTACAAGTACATTAGGAAAATCTTCATATTTAATGAAATATCCTTTTACAAAACATATCATGAACAACCTCGGATTTCTTAAGACAAACATGTGCAATTTGCTTCTGATTATCATTTACATGTGTGCATTACAACTGGTCACAGTGTTTATACAAATGCAAAAAGTCATAGGTATTTGGAACTGAAAAATATAGTATTGCACTTTAAAATTTATGGCATTGCATGAACAATAGGATTCCACCAAACCAAACTCCTGTAGTGAAGCTGTTGACTAACATTAAATTGCACATTTTTTAACTATTACCCGCTCATCTCTGTGAATAAATAGGAAACGGTCCATTTTTCTTGGAAAACTCTACACTCTGTATCCACCTTTCTCCTTTTTGACAAAGCCATTTTGGCTAAAGAGGTTGTGGGGGTGAGTAGAAAATAGGGTAGACTACAACGTTATAACAGACAGCAGAAGGCGCATTGCTGCCATCTGCTGTTCGGTCTGAGTCCCAGAGTGTGCCACGTCTTCTACTCTGACTAAAACAGTGCGCCCCTAGCGGATAGTTTGGGAGTAGCATTATTTTTTAAACATTTCTAGTACGGGCCCAGAAACTGCTAAATATACTTGATATTAGCAGGGAAACACAAATTCAACCATTTAATAAGATTAAGGGCTTTTATTAAACATTAACAAATACACTACAATACGAACATTTATTAACAACACACTTTTAAAAACAACAAAATAAAAAGTAAATATATTTACAGTATATTTAAAGACAAAATTCTCTCTCACATACACACACACACAAATAAATAAATTCAACAACTTAAAAACATCAAGGACTTTTTTAAACAATATTTAAAAATACAATATGAACAATATGAATTCATACAATATTAATATAATATGAATATTTAATAACAAATAACATAATAAACCAAACAAATATATTTACATTTTGTAAAGAAAAGATATATAGAGAACATACATAGTTGCGGTCTCCCTCCCTCCAAGAGTTCGCTCTCTCTCTTTCTCCCTCCAAATGTTCTCTCTCTGTCTCCCTTCAAGGTTTCTCTCGCTCTCTCTCTCTCCAAGGGTTCTCTCTCTCTCTCCCTCTAAGGGTTCTCTCTCTGTCTCCCTTCAAGGGTTCTCTCTCCCCCTCTCTCTCTCTCCCTCCAAAGGTTCGCTCGCTCTCTCTCTATCCCTCCTTGTGTTCGCTGTCTCTCTCTCTCTATCCCTCCAAGGGTTCGCTCTCTCTGTCTCTCCAAGGGTTCGCTCTCTCTCACCTTCCAACAGTTCGCTTTCTCTCTCTCTCTCTCTCTCTCTCTCTCTCTCTCTCTCTCTCTCTGCACATGGGCGGTAGTGGAGCGAGTGTGGCGTGTTGAGCGTGTGAGAGCGGTTGGCGTTTCGCCAGCTTTTTTCGGCATTTGATGCAATTTTTTTCCATGTAAACATCTCAGATCAATTATTTGTGTGTGTGTGTGTGTGTGTGTGTGAACGAGTGTGTAAGCGAGTAAGTGCGTGTGTGTGTGTCGCGGTGGAGGAGCATGGTGGCTCCAAACATGCGGCTGTGTGAGAGTTTAACTCGCCGGCACGGTGTGAGGGTGGCGTGCAGGGCGAGTGTAGAGGAGTGTGTGTTAGCGATAGGAGAAGTGGTGGGACATGAGAACATTGTCTCTGCCTCCCGCATGAACAATGCAATTGTAGTCTTTGTGAATGACGTTGATAGGGCAAACAAGCTAGTACAGAAAGGAATTGTACTTAATAATGAGCTTACGATGGTCTCTTCCCTAAGATCCCCATCCAAAAAGGTTATACTGTCTAATGTCCCTCCCTTCATCTCTCGATGAGATAATATCCAAAGAACTGTCTAGATACGGGCGGTTGGTCTCCCCCATAAAGAAAATCCCCCTTGGCTGTAAGTCCCCACTAGTTAAGCACTTGGTGTCTTTTAGAAGAATGGTTTTTATGATTCTGAAAGATGGTGTAGAGGAATTGAACCTAGTGTTTAAATTCAGTGTAGAAGGCTATGGCTACAGCATTTTTGTATCTACAGACACAGACATGAAATGTTTTAAATGTGGCAAAATAGGACATCTTGTCCAGGCCTGTCCTGAGAGACAGAGTGACCCTGGTGTTTCTGAGCGACCGGGGCAGGAAGTAGCTGGGCCTTCTGGAGCCGTTCCCCCTGCGGCTGCAGCTCAGCCCGCTGCTGAAAGCCCCGGAGTTGCTACTGCACCGGAGCCTAGTGAGAGCGAACCCCAATCTCAGCCTGTAGCCCAGGAACCCACGAAGGATATACCAACCCCAGAGAAGCCCTGCTTGACTGAAGTGGCTCCAGAGAAGTCCTGTTTGCCTGAACTAGAGAATCCTTGTTTGACCGATAAAGACGCAGTGGATTCTGGTGCAGAGCTGGAGATACCTGCACTGGCAGAGGCAGGTACAGGGGTGCAGAGCAGTCGCTCAGAAGCACCAGTTACTACGCCAGGGGATGGGGGAGACGTGGAGATGGAGGACGAACCCATGTTTAAAGTACCGAACAAGCGGAAAAAACGAGGTAAGGGACAAGGGAGCAAACAGGTTAAAAGAGACACTAAAGTAGACGAAAAAGAAACAGACAGCGATGATTACATGTCAGATTCTGTTTTTAACTTTGGCTCTCAGGAAGAAAAGCGAGAAGTTGTATACCGTGCTGAGAGTATTAAGGAGTTCTTACGGAATACTAAATGGCAAAAGAACGTTGTAGTAGAAGAGCACTTCGCAGATCTGAAGCAGTTTATCCATGATGTCAAACATTTTAGAAGGGAAGGAGCTTTTATTGACACTGAGATCTATCGTCTGAAGAAATTAATTACTAAAGTCAGCAAAGAAACTTCTGATGATGACCAGTAGAGTGTTTGGTGTGTTTTATATTAAAATGGGTTTTATCATCTGCTTGTTTTATCTACACCTTGTTCTTATGACTGGGATTCGTATTGCAAGTGTAAACGTTAACAGGGCAAGAGAACACGAAAAACGTGTAAAACTATATGAGTTACTAAAGCAGAAGCGTATTGACGTAGCGATGTTGCAAGAAACACATAGTAATGTTAACAATGCTACTATCTGGATGAAGGAGTGGGGTGGGCTGGCAATTTTAAGTCACAATACATCAATTAGTGGTGGGGTTGCCCTACTGTTTGCTCGCAATTTTACTCCCAGTTCTTATACAGTAGTTGAGGTTTTAAATGGGAGGCTTTTAAAAGTAAGAGCTATCTATGAGAATGAGAGTTTTGTTTTTATTTGAGTGTACGCTCCCACCAGTGCAGTGGAGAGAATGGTTTTCTTAAATAAACTAGACAATGTCATTGCTGACTGCAACACTGCTGATATTTTAATTCTGGGTGGGGATTTTAACTGCACAACAGATAACTTGGACAGGAACCATACAGAACCTCATGTGGCCTCCCGTAAGCGCCTGTGGGAGATGATGGAGGCTCACGAACTGATTGATATTTGGAGAAATTTAAATAGAAACCAGAGGCAGTACACGTGGGCCCACTCCATAGACAACACACTCTCCCTGGCAAGACTAGATTGCTTTTATGGTTTTAAACATCAGCTGACATTTTTTACTAAATGTTTTATTGTTCCAGTAGGCCTCTCTGATCACAGTATGGTGCAGTGTATTGTCAGTAAAGAAAATGTAAAACCAAAAAGTGCTTACTGGCATTTTAATACTGCACTTTTAGAGGATACTAATTTTAGAGAATCTTTTATTTATTTCTGGAATGTTTTTAAATATGAAAAGATGGCTTTTAGTTCTATACAACAGTGGTGGGATATGGCCAAAGCTCAAATTAAAGCATTTTGTCAACAGTACACTCTTAATGTCACAAGAGACATTGTCAGATCTCTGAGAGCCCTGGAGACTGGAATAGTGGAACTCCAGTGTTTGGAGACCACAGGAGATCGAGGGCAGGTTGAAGCCCTCAAAAGTAAAAAAGCTATAATGAATGACCTGTTGGGCATCACAGCACAGGGGGCGCTGGTCCGCTCACGCTTTAAAAGCATGAATGAGATGGATGCTCCATCTAAGTTCTTTTTTGGTCTAGAGCAGAAGAATGGACAGAAAAGATTCATACATGCTGTGCGAACAGATCAGGAGATCTTCTGTCAGATCCCGCTGAAATTCGCAAGCAGACAGTTAGCTGCTACTCGAAGCTGTATAGCAGTGAGCAGTCAGGGGCACAGACAGTGGAAGAGAGCTTCCTTAAAGACCTGCCAAAACTCCCAGAGCATGTGGCCAGCGATCTGGACATAGAGCTAACTCTAGCAGAGCTCTATGAAGCTCTCCAAGGGATGGAGAATGGAAGGGCGCCAGGCATAGACGGTCTCCCTGTAGAGTTCTACAAAGCCTTCTGGACAGTTATAGGGCAGGATGTGCTAGAAGTGTTGCTAGGCAGTGTGAAGGGAGGTGAACTCCCATTGAGCTGCAGGAGAGCCGTCCTGACCCTCCTGCCGAAAAAGGGAGACCTGACGCATTTGAAGAACTAGCGCCCGGTCTCACTGTTGTGCACTGACTACAAACTGCTCTCAGAAGCGCTAGCTTCAAGACTGACTAAGGTAATTGAGCAAATTACTCACCATGACCAGATGTACTGTGTGCCTGGCAGGTCTATATTTGATAATATACATTTAATTCGTGACATTTTGGACGTCTCCAGGCTATTGGGCTTAAAGACTGGCTTTATTTTTCTAGACCAGGAAAAGGCTTTTGACCGGGTTGAACATGAATACTTGTGGAAGGTGCTGGAAACCTTTGGTTTCAACCCAGGTTTCATAGCCATGATCAAGACTTTGTACAGTGAAATTGAGAGTGTACTGAAGGTTAATGGTGGTTTGTGTGCCCCTTTTAGAGTCTACAGAGGTATTAGACAAGGCTGTTCTCTGTCAGGCATGCTGTATACCCTAGCGTTTGAACCTCTTTTATGTAAACTGAGGAATCAACTTTCTGGTTTTAAGATATCTCAATCCAGCGCTTCTCTGTGTCTCTCAGCATATGCAGATGACTTAGTCGTAATGCTGGGAACACAAACTGATGTGAATATTTTAATTGATGTTTTAAAAGATTTTGAGAGTTTATCATCTGCCAAGGTCAACTGGGCCAAAAGTGAAGCCTTTTTAGTTGGAGAGTGGGGTGGTGGGCAGCCCACATTACCAGCTGGTTTGGTGTGGAAAAAGGGTGGTTTTAAGTACTTGGATGTTTATCTAGGCAGCACTGAGTTTTTAAATAAAAATTGGGAAGGTGTCTTTGAGAAGGTGAAGGGCAGGTTGAGCAGGTGGAAGTGGTTGGTCCCAAAAATGTCTTACAGGGGACGCACGCTGGTCATCAACAACCTGGCAGCATCAACCCTGTGGCACAAGCTGGCATGTGTGGATCCGCCACCAAACCTGCTCTCGAACATCCAGGCCCTGCTAGTGGACTTCTTCTGGGACAGACTACACTGGATCCCTCAAAGTGTCCTTCACCTGCCCAAGGAGGAGGGGGGGCAGGGGCTGGTCCATATAGCCAGCAGAACTGCAACCTTCCGACTCCAGTTCATCCAGAGACTCCTCACTGCACCTGAGAGATTGGTATGGAGAGCAGCAGCTTATAGGCTGTTACACACAGTAGGAGGACTGGGATTAGACAGAACTTTGTTTTTAATGGACACAAAACGTTAGACCTTGCTGGATTACCAGTTTTTTATCGTGGGCTTTTTAAAATATGGAACTTTTTTAAAAAACAAATCAAGGGGTGCAGAACACCATACTGGCTGCTGGAGGAACCCCTGGTGAATGGTGGGAGATTAGATATCTCTGGTGTGACCACCCCATCATTATCCAGAGTTCTGGTCTCATCGGGGATTGTGACACTCCGGCAGCTGGTGAACATCACAGGAACGGATCTGTCACGGGCTGAGGACTTAACAGCGCGGCTAGGACTATGGTCCCTACGTGTTGTGAACAAGCTCCTACATTGCTGGAGGTCCACCCTAACGTCAGAGGAGCGTGCTCAGCTAATGGACAATGAAACAAGCAAGACTGGACCTACAGAGGAGGAACCTTTTCCCCAGCTGGGCATCATTCCAGATCTAGATGGGTGTGGTGGCCCCCTCCTGGAGTTCAACAGTGACATGAACATTGAGGCAGTGACCAGCAAGCTCCTGTACAAAGCCTGCGTGAAAGTTTTAAATAAGAAAAAACTGAATGGGAGAGTGGACACCCCATGGTGAGCTGTACTGGGTTTTAATGATGATGTTAAACCAGAGTGGAGGGCACTTTACAAACCACCCTTAACTAAAAAATTTGCTGACCTCCAATGGAGGATTTTACATGGAATTGTTTCTGTGAATTCTTTTATCTCCATTTTAAACCCTGAGGTCACACAGGAATGTCCATTCTGTTCACAGAGAGAGACTGTTTTTCATGCTTTTATACATTGCTCCAGGTTGCAGCCATTGTTTGTGTTTTTAAAAAACAACCTGAGGTAATTTTATGTGGATTTTACTTTTCAGATTTTTATCTTGGGTTTTAAATACGTCAGAAAGAACAGGTTTAAATGTCAGCTGATCAATTTTATCTTTGTCGATAAATGTCGATATACCTAAGCAGGAAAAACAAAGTGGCACAGAACACAGACTGCGATGCCAGAAAAATTCTCTCCAGACTGATCAAATCACGGATTCTGATCGATTTTAACTTTTACAGTAGTATGGGAGACTTGGAGATGTTCAAGGCAGTGTGGTGTTGTGAGGAGGCTCTGTGTTCTGTAGTGGAGGGAGAACTTTGTTTTACAACAGCATTAGGCTGATAATGTTCTTAACGACTAGCCTTTTGTTGTGCTGATTTATTTTATTTACCTAATTTATTACCTATATATTTATGGTTTTTTTAATGCTCTCTAAATATTTATTTATTTTTATATTGAGTCACATTTGACTTTAATGTGTATAATGTGACCTTTTGTTAAAAATAAAAGATTGTAAAAGTCAAAGTCTCTCTGTGTGTGTGTTTGTGTGTGGGTTCAATGCTGGGAGTTAGCTGGCAGTAGCATGTGAGAGCAACTGTCACAAACTTTTCTTTTTCTCTTTGCTTTTCTTACTTATTTGGGGTCACTTTTGCATGGTAAATTCAAGGGACAAAAAAAAATATCTTAAAAAATCAATAAAAATAAATAAATAACTAAATAAAATAATTTTAAGGTGGGGCAGAAAAACAAACTCTCTCTCCGTTGGGAGAGGAAGGCCTGTGGGGATTAGATGGCGACGCGGCCCAGGGGTGGTTCCCAGCCGGTCTCACTCCACCACGGGCGTGCTGTGAGGTGAGCTTCGAGGTTACGGTGGCGCAAGTGCTAGTGGCTGTAGGCGAGTTGGTGGGATTCACAAATATAATGTCGGCGTCACAGATGAACAAGGCCGTTGTCATGTTTGTGAAAGAAAAAGCACTGGTAGACCAACTGAGTGAGTACGGAATCTTGGTAAGTGGAGAATTTTTTTTGTTTTCACAGCTGGATTCTGTAATCAGCCAAGTTACGATAACAATGGCCCACCATTTATAGCTAACGAGGATATAGAACGTGAACTTTCTCATTTTGGAAAGTTAGCAGCAGTTTTTAGCCACTAAATTGTAAATACCCGGAACTGAAGCACGTCATGTCATTCAGGCAGCATGTGCTGATGTTTCTGAAGGAGCCCTCATTGGAGCTCTCTTTCAGAATTACACATGAAGGTAAATCCTACATGCTGTATGCAAGCACCGGGAACATGAAATGCTTTGAATGTGGAGACATCGGGCACAAAAGGCTTAGCTGCCCACACACAGCACCGGCTAGTGAGGAAGGAGGGCCAAGTGGTGTAAGGGTGAAGGAGAAGCCGGTAGCATGGAGGGAGAACTCCGGGCAGACCGGGGTCAGTGCAGGGGGCATGTCTACTGTTCAACCTGCTGCTGCTGCTCCTGCTGCTGCTCCTGATACTGCTGGGAGGAGTACTGAGGTTGAACATGCAGGGAAAAACAATAAACCTGTAACTGTGTGTGAATCAGACTCTGCTGAGCTCCAGGCTTTGCAGCTGGAGGACAGTGTAGTTGAAGGTGGTGGAGAAGGTACACAGAGTGGTGACGTGGTGGTGGAAAATGGAGTAGGTGCTGCATTAATTGAGAATAATGGTGTGGTGATGGAGAATGCTGGTTTAATTGCAGGAAATGAGGAGAGCAGTGAAATGACTGGGGAGGACACTGAAAGTGTTATGGAGAACGCTGGTGTGGTCAGTGGAACTGGGAATGGGAATTGGTGATGTGGATATGGAGGATAATGAAAATACTACAGAGATTACAGATGTGGGTAAGGAGTGTGGTGCTGTGGAGGCGGGGAGTAGCACGGGTGTTGCTGATTCTTTAACGTACTCATTAGACGAGATTAACAATTTATTAGATGAGACTTTTGGAAAGGTTGCGGACTTGACAGACTTTTTTCCAGATACAGAAAAAATTTTTGTATCAGTCTCAAAGGTACAAAAAGAAGCCTCCTTGAAGGAACTGAGTCAACAAAAGACATACCGCTTGTGAAAAATGGCAACAAAGCTACGAAAAGAAAAAAAGGAAAAAGATATTTTAAAAGATCAATAAATAATGGATACGTCACATCACATGGGTCACATTGGTTTCTGTGTAACTGTCCTCACTTGCTGTCGTTTCCTCCTCTTATTCCTTTTTATGGAGAAGCTGAGAGTCGGTACTCTTAATATTAATGGGGGTAGGGACAGGAACAAACGAGCTGTAGTCAGAGAATTTTTAAATATAAAAACATTGTCGTGGTCTTTTTACAAGAGACCCATAGTGACAAAGAAAACGAGACAGAATGGGGGATGTGGTGGTAAGATCAACTCTTTCTTAGTCATGGGACTAATTTTAGTGCCGGAGTAGCAATTTTATTTTCAAAAAGGTTAAAAGCAACTATTACACAGCATACTCAGTTAGAGCAGGGTCGACTTTTAATGGTGCAAGCAGATATCAGAGGAACAGGGTTTCTTTTTGTAAATGTTTATGCCTCAAATGTAGGCAGTGAGTGAGTGAAAATGTTTTATAAATTAAGAAATGTTTTGGCACAATATAACGGTAACCTCACTATAGTAATGGATGGAGACTGGAACTGTACTACAGATTTTACAATAGACAGAAATGCAGAAGAGCCTCATATACAGTCCTCTGTGGTATTAGACGGAGTTATTAATGCATGTGGACTTATACGGTAGATCCTTGGAGGGAAAAGAATTTGGGTGTAAAGCAGTACACATGGCTAAAAACAACTGATACAAAAATAAGTGTGGCAAGACTAGATAGATTTTACATCACAAAAATTGATTGGAACAAAATTTTAAAGATTTTATGTTCTCCAACACTGCAAAGCCCAGATTTTACTGGTATTTTAACATAAAGTTGCTTCAAGACCAATATTTCTGTTTTAAATTTACATTAGTTTGGGAGGAAAGGAGACAGAAGAAGGGAGATTTTACTTCCCTAGGCACACGGTGGGAGATTTGGGAAAACACAAATAAAGATGTTTTGCCAGCAGTATACCACACACATGAAGGGAAAAATGAAGAGCACCATTGAGGAGTTAGAGAGAGAGAGATTGGAACAATAGAAATGATATAATCACTAAAAATCACACAAGGAAGAGAAATTCTTTAGAAGCAAAAAAGAGGGCACTAGGTTCCTATCTTCATGAGCAGGCCAAGGGGGCCCTTATTAGGGCCCAAATCTCTAACGTCAAAGACATTGATGTACCAACCTCCTATTTCTTCAACCTGGAACAGAAAACCAGACCTCACAATCTCATGCTGCACCTAAAGTGCCCTGATGGAACTATAACTACAACACCAGCAGAAATGAGGAAGATTGCAGTGGACTTTTATAAGGAACTGTACCATGCGGATGTAACTGACCCACAATGCAGAGAGGAGCTACTAAAGGAGCTACAGAAACTGCGCAAAGGACAAGTAGAAACATTGGACCTGGACATCGAACCTCAAGAACTAGCTACTGCAGTACAGCAGCTATCCACTGGCCGAGCACCAGGCATTGATGGACTACCGGCAGAATTTTACAAACATTTCTGGCAAACATTGGGAGCAGACCTATAAGAGGTTTTTAAATGGTCTACAAACAATGGGAAATTACCCATCAGTTGTACATGGGCTGTTTTATCTCTCCTCCCAAAAAAAGGTGACTTGGGGGTCACCAAAAAACTTGGGGGTTTTTAAAAAACTGGAGGCCTGTGTCACTTTTATGTACAGATTATAAAATTCTTTGAAAGTGCTTGTCAAATAGGTTGAAGGAACACATACGCACACTAGTAGAAGCAAGTCAAACATACTGTATGCCTGGACGCACGATAATGGACAATGTATTTCTTGTACGTGACATGATTGAACTGTGTAAAATCAATTCTTATGATCTGGGTTTTTTATCTATAGACCAAGAAAAAACTTTTGACAGAGTAGATCATTCGTATCTTTGCAATGTATTAGATGCCTTTGGGATAGGTGCAAGTTTTTTTTATCATGGATTAAACTTTTATACTCTGAAGATAGCATCATGCTTAAGGTTGGGGAGGTCATAGCTGTCCTTTCAAAATGCAGCGGGGGATAAGACAAGGCTGTCCATTATCTGGGCAACTGTACAGTCTAGCCATTGAACCGCTATTGATTCTCTTAAGAAGGAAAATGCAGGGCTCGTCTGTGTGTGGACTACGGGGGAACATTGTACTGTCGACTTATGCAGACGATGTAATGGTATTTATTACAAAGCAAAAGGATATTCAAGCGCTTACTAGCCTCCGGCATCTTCCATCTTCGGGAGATGATGGCGTAACATCCGTTTCGGGTGAATTTATTTGCACCTTCTCGAGTGGCTGTACAAGCCAACCCGTGAGTGGCAGTCCCGGTTGCAGTTGCCGCAGGCAAATTGAGTCGCACGCTGTGGCTGAAATTGCCGCGCCTTCCTCCTGTATCTCTTGTCAGCAAGGTGTTTAAACCTGTCCTTCTCCTCTTTCTGAGTGCCCCGTCTAATGGCAAAACGCCAGGCTGTACGGTCTTCAGCACTGGATTCCCACGATCTAGGGTTGATGCCGCATAATCTGATGTCCTTCTTGCAGACATCTTTGAATCGCAGTCGGGGGTGTCCAGTTAGCCATAAACCCACAGCCAGCTCACCATACAGAAGATCTTTGGGAATGTGACCTGGATCCATTCTTCTAACGCGACCAAGCCATGATTGGTCATAGTCATGATTCTCTAAGCTCCACACACCCAAGTGAAGCAGGCAAGATATGGCAGGACAGCACATTATTGGCTGGGGGCTGCCCAGCTTAAGGCGGGCGGTAGCTGTCCAGTGAGATAAAATGATCTCTCCCACTGAAAGAAACAGCCCCTGGCGCCCGTTTCCTTCGCCAATCGGATGAGCTTAAAACCAGTAACTGCCACTTCCCGTGTTGTGTCGGCGCCTTGCGGTGTTGCTGGAGTGTCCTCTTCATTGGAGCTACAAAAGCCTGGGCAGGGTGACATGGAGGATCAGCTGTTGCCCATACAGAAGACCCCCCCTCTCCATGCAGCTGGTGGACTCAAGGGAACGACGAAAGCCGATACAGCTTGGCACCAACAATGTCACAGGAGTTGCCGGGACAAAACTACATTTGGCCTTGAACCGCCTTCGGGACTCCAGCTCCTGATTTGACCTCGAGGTTTACTCCTGAAGCCTTTTCCATGCCTAGGATGGATGTAGCCGCAAGGCAGCAGAGGTTCGAAGTTTTCCTTCTTCTGTGAGCAACTGGTTTTAAGGCGCCAGTGACCCGCCTTCGCCCCTCTTCCTGTCTGTAAAAGCAGGTCCGCCGGGCTTAGAAACTAAGCCACTCGAGCAGGCCAGGAGTTGGACTTGGTTGTTAGAGGCTATATGAGAAGCACGCCATGGGAGCATTTTATGATGGGAGCTCAACCCCAGCACCACCCCCGGCTATGACAACCTTGGAACCGCACTTACTAGCAGTCTAGCTGTATACCAAGGGGCATCCTCTGCGCGTGTAAACTGGAGCAAATGCGAAAGCTTTATTGCAGGACAGTGGCAAAAGAAAGAATTTCCAAACCTGCCCGAAAACTTACAGTGGGGAAAAAGAGGCATCAAATATTTGGGTGTCTTCTCACCTGCTGACAGCATAGAAACTGCTCTACAGCTCAGGACTGACATGGACTACTATAGCCTGTCTACTCTTGCATCGAGTAAAGATCTGGGGATATGACAGACACTTGTTTATCCTGAACTTAAATGAGGTCGATGTATTGAGGACAACTGGTTTTTATCAATCAGTTCTAAGAGTTTGGTCCTCTCTGTTAAAGGTAAACAGGACAGGCAATCATCCATGCTACTGTGTAAACGAGGAGCCCTTATTTAACAATCCATTGATCCCAGCACGAATCATGACATCAAGTAGTATTCGCCAGCGCTTTCATGAAGCTGGATTAACCAGGACGGTTGAGGGATGGCGAAGCCTGGAAGTCTCCCACTGTACTGAGTGTAGAGATAGGAATCCAGTCCTGTCGTCTGCTGTAGGGAATGCTGAAAGAGGTGATCCTAGCACTTCCTCCAGAGTTTAGGGAGGCTCTAGAGCAGGGATCTGGAGGAGACTGGCAATGCTTCCCCTCCCTCTCATCTCTGCAGCGGTTGAACAGCAGGAGGAAGACGGAAAACTACTCTCTTTTAGCACACCACAGCTGACGGACATTGAAAATGCTTCAAAAAAGACTTTGTATGCAGTCAGCTTGAAAGTCACCTATCAAAATTCTCTGGCTGGTGTAAAGGACTCGAGATGGTCGGACCTGTTGGTGCCTGGCTCTTCCCCACAAGGCTGCTGGAGGTCCTTGTACAAGCCCCCTATAAAGAAGCGTACAGCTGATCTACAGTGGAGGGTCATGCATGGGGCCGTGGACACAAACAGACACGTGGCACATATCGACTCCACCATAGCTACAACGTGTCCTTTTTGTGATTGAGAGGAAATGATACACCACCTTCTCTTACGATGTGACAGATTAACAGTAATGTTCAATACACTGGGAGTTTGGACGGGGAAGTTGGGTCAAATACTAACCGAGTGCCTGTTTATTTTTGGTCCTAAATATGCAGTTGCACAGAAAAAAAAGATCTGCATGCTTAATTTTATGATAGGCTCAAATTTAATGTTTTTAAATTTAAATTCATGATCTGGCTCACACGGAACACCCTTTTGAAGGCCAGACTCAGGATTGAATTTGTTTACCCAAAAATGACACACAGACCGCAGGACTTTCTGTAACGTTTGGGGGAAGGGTGAGGTTTTATGTTGTGTTGAAAATTAATCACTAACTTTAACTGTCTAACAGAAGCATTTGCTCTAAAATGGATTGTTTTTAAAGATAATATATAATGTGAAATGTGTTTTTATTTGTCATTTTAAACCGGAATTATTATGAATTTCTAATCATTACATGTTTCTGAATGTATTTATTCATTTAACTTTTTTTTATCTATTTATTTATTTAAGTATCTAGGTATTTAGAAATACTATTTATTTTATATAAGAACAATAGACACTTCATGAATGGTTAAAATAAAGGATGGTTAAAAGTCAAAGTCTCTCTCTCTCTCTCCCTCCAATGGTTCTCTCTCTCTCCAAGTGTTTACTGTGGCTCTCCCTCTCTCTCTCTCCCTCCAAGGGTTCTCTCTCTCTCTTTCTCTCTCTCTCTCTCTCTCTCTCTCTCTCCTATTCCAAGGGTCTGCTCTCTCTCTCCCTCCAAGGGTTCGTGCTCTCTCTCCCTCCAAGGGTTCACTCTCACACTCTCTCTCTCTCCCTCCAAGTGTTTCCTGTCTCTCTCCCTATCTCTCTCCCCCTCCAAGGGTTTGCTCTCTCTCTCCCTCTCCCTCCAAGGGTTCGCTCTCTCTCTCCCTCTCCCTCTAAGGTTTTGCTCTCTCTCTCCCTCCAAGGGTTTGCGGTCTCCCTCTCTCTCTCTCCCTTCTCCTTGCCCTCTCTCTCCTTCCCTCCAATGTTTTCTCTCTTTCCCCTCTCTCTCTTTCTCTCTTCAAGGGTTCTCTCTCCCTTCAAGGGTTCTGTCTCTCTCCCTCCTAGGATTCTCTCTCTCTGTCTGTCTCTCTCTCACCCACCAAGGCTACTCTCTCTCTCTCTCTCTCTCTCTCTGTCTTTTTTTCGGCATTTTTGTATCTTCGGACGCAGATATGAAATGTTTTAAATGTGGTAAAATAGGGCATCTTGTCCGGGCCTGTTCTGAGAGACAGAGTGACCCCGGTGTTTCTGAGCAACTGGGGCAGGACGTAGGCCTGCTGGAGCAGCTCAGCCCGCTGCTGAAAGCCCCGGGGTTGCTGCTGCACCAGAGCCCAGTGAGGGCGAACCCCAATCCCAGCCTGCAGCCCAGGAACCCACGAGGGCTGCACCAACCCCAGAGAAGCCCTGCTTGCCTGAACTGGCTCCGGAGAGGCCTTACTTGGCCAAACTGGAGAAACTTTGCTTGACCGATAACGGCACAGTGGATTCTGGCGCAGTACTGGAGATACCTGCGCTGGCAGAGGCAGGTACAGGGGTGCAGAGCAGTCGCTCAGAAGCACCTGTCACTATGCCAAGGCAGGAGGACGGGGGAGACGTGGAGATGGAGGACGAACCCATGTTTAAAATACCAAACAACCGGAAAAAACAAGGTAAGGGACAAAGGAGCAAACAGGCCAAAAAAGACACTAAAGTAGATGGAAAAGAATCAGTCAGCTATAATTATATGTCAGATTCTGTTTTTAACTTTGGCTTTCAGGAAGAACAGCGAGAAATTATATACCATGCCGAGGACATTAAAGAGTTCTTAAGAAGCACCAAGTGGCAAAAAAACGTGCTAGAAAACTATTTCCCAGATCTGAAGTAGCTTATTCACGATGTCAAACATTTTAGAAGAGACTGAGCTTTTATTGACACAGAGATCTTTTGACTGAAGAAATTGATAACTAGAATAAGCAAAGAAACTTCTGATGATGACCAGTGGAGTGTTTGGTGTGTTTTATATTAGAATGGGTTTTATCATCTGCTTGTTTTATCTACACTTTGTTCTTATGACTGGGATTCATATTGCAAGTTTAAACATTAATGGGGCAAGAGAATGAAATACGAGTTATTAAATCAGAAGTGTACTGATGTAGCTATGTTGCAAGAAACACATAGTGATGTCAACAGTGCTACTAACTGGATGAAGGAGTGGGATGGGATGGCAATTTTAAGTCACAATACATTAATTAGTGGTGGGGTTGCCTTACTGTTTGCTTGCAATTTTATTCCCAGTTCTTATACAGTAGATGAGGTTTTAAATGGGAGGCTTTTAAAAGTAAGAGCTTTTTATGAGAATGAGAGTTTTGTTTTTATTTGTGTGTATGCTCCCACCAGTGCAGTGGAGAGAATGAATTTCTTAAATAAACTAGACAATGTCATTGCTGACTGCAACACTGCCGATATTTTAATTTTGGGTGGGGATTTTAACTGCACAACAGATAACTTAGACAGGAACCATACAGAACCTCATGTGGCCTCCCGTGGGAGATGATGGAGGCTTACGAACTAAATGACATATGGAGAACTTTAAATAAAAAACAGAGACAGTACACGTGGGCCCACTCCATAGATAACAACCTCTCCCTAACAAGACTGGATCGTTTTTATGGTTTAGAACATCAGCTTTTTACAAAATGTTTTATTGGGGGTGCTGGTCCGCTCACCCTCCTTCTAAGTTCTTTTTTGGTCTAGAGCAGAAGAATGGACAGAAGAGATCCATAAATGCTGTGCCAACAGAATGAGGGGATCTTCTGTCAGAAATTTGAAATTCGCAAGCAGACAGTTAGCTTCTACTTGAAGCTGTACAGCACGAGTGATCAGGGGCACAGATAGTGGAGGAGAGCTTCCTTAAGAACCTGCCGAAACTCTCAGAGCATGTGGCCAAAGGCATGGACATGGAGCTGACGCTAGCAGAGCTCTATGAGGCTCTCCAAGGGATGGAGAATGGATGTGTGCTAGGCATAGACGGTCTCCCTGTAGAGTTCTAGAAAGCCTTCTGGGCAGTTGTAGGGCAGGATGTGCTAGAAGTGTTGCTAGACAGTGTTAAGGGAGGTGAGCTCCCATTGAGCTGCAGGAGAGCCGTCCTGACCCTCCTGTCAAAAAAGGGAGACCTGACGCACTTGAAGAACTAGCGCCCGGTCTCACTGTTGTGCACTGACTACAAGCTGTTCTCAAAAGCATTAGCTTCAAGACTGACTAAGGTAATGGAGCAAATCACTCACCATGACCAGACCTACTTTGGGCCTGGCAGGTCTATATTTGATAATGTACACTTAATTTGTGACATTTTGGACGTCTCCAGGCTATTGGGCTTAAAGACTAGTCTTATTTTTCAAGATCAGGAAAAGGCTTTGACCGGGTTGAACATGAATACTTGTGGAAGGTGCTAGAAAACTTTGGTTTCAACCCAGGTTTCATAGCCATGATCAGGAATTTGTACAGTGAAATTGAGAGTGTACTGAAGGTTAATGGTGGTTTGTGTGCCCCTTTTAGAGTTTACAGACAAGGGTTAAGTATTAGACAAGGCTGTTCTCTGTCAGGCATGCTGTACACCCTAGCATTTGAACCTCTTTTAATCATCTTTTAGACTGATCAACTTTCTGGTTTGAAAATATCTCACTCCAGTGCTTCTCTCTGTCTCTCAGCATATGCAGATGACTTAGTTGTAATGCTGGGAGCACAGACTGATGTGAATATTTTAACTGATGTTTTAAAAGATTTTGAGATTTTATCATCTGCCAAGGTCAACTGAGCCAAAAGCGAAGCCATTTTAGTTGGAGAGTGGGGTGGTGGGCAGCCCACATTACCAGCTGGTTTGGTGTGGAAAAAGGGTGGTTTTAAGTACTTGGGTGTTTATGTGGGCAGCACTGAGTTTTTAAATAAAAATTGGGAGGGTGTTTTTAAACAGGTGAAGGGCAGATTGAGCAGGTGGAAGTGGCTGGTCCCAAAAATGTCTTACAGGGGACGAACGCTGATCATCAACAACTTGGCAGCATCAACCCTGTAGCACAAGTTGGCATGTGTGGATCCGCCACCAAACCTGCTCTCAAATGTCCAGGCTCTGCTAGTGGACTTCTTCTGGGACAGACTACACTGGATCCCTCAAAGTGTCCTTCATCTGCCCAAGAAGGGCAGTTTTTTTATCGTGGGCTTTTTAAAATATGGAACCTATTTAAAAAACAAATCAAGGGGTGCAGGACACCACACTGGCTGCTGGAGGAACCCCTGGTTCATGATGGGCAATTTAACATCTCTGGTGTGACCACTCCTTCATTATCTAGGGTTCTGGTCTCCTCAGGGATTGTGACACTCCGGCAGCTGGTGAACATCACAGGGACAGACCTGTCACGGGCAGAGGACTTAGCAGCACGCCTGGGACTACAGTCCCTACGCGTTGTGAATAAGCTCCTACATCTCTGGAGGTCCACCCTAACGTCAGAGGAGCATGCTCAACAAAACAAGCGAGACTGGGCCTACAGAGGAAGAACCTTTTCCCCAGCTGGGCATTGCTCCAGACCTAGATGGGTGTGGGGGGCCCCCCTCCTGGAGTTCAGAGGTGACATGAACACTGAGACACTGTCCGGTAAGCTTCTGTACAAAGCCTGGGTGAAAGTTTTAAATAAGAAAAAACTGAATGGGAGGGTGGACACCCCATGATGAAATGTACTGGGTTTTAATGATGAGTTAACGATGATTTTAATGTTAACCACCGTTAACCAAAAAATTTTCTGACCTCCAATGGAGGATTTTACATGGAACTGTTTCTGTAAATTCTTTCATCTCCATTTTAAACCCTGAGGTCACACAGGAATGTCCATTTTGTTCACAGAGAGAGACTGTTTTTCATGCTTTTATACATTGCTCCAGGTTGCAGCCATTGTTTCTGTTTTAAAAAAAAACGACTTGAGGTCATTTTATGTGGATTTTACTTTTCAGATTTTTATCTTTGGTTTTAAGTATGTTAGAAGAAACAGATTCAAGTGTCAGCTGATCAAGTTGATCAAAAATGGCGATATACCTGAGCAGAAAAAACAAAGTGGCACAGAACACAGACTGCAATGCCATAAAAGTTCTCTCCAGACTAATAAAATCAAGAATTATGATTGATTTGAACTTTTACAGAAATACGGGAGACTTGGAGATGTTCAAGGCAGTGTGGTGTTATGAGAAGGCTCTGTGTTCTGTAGTGGAGGGAGAACTTTGTTTTACGCCAGCATTAGGCTGATAATGTTCTTAACAACTATCCGTTGTTGCGCTGACTTATTTATTTATTTTATTTATTTATGGTTTTTCTTTTTAATGCTCCTTTAAATATTTATTTATTTATATATTGAGGCACCTTTGACTTTAATGTGTATAGTGTGACATTTGATAAATAAAGGATTGTAAAAAGTCAAAAGTCTCTCTCCAAGGGTTCTCTCTCTCTCTCCCTCCAAGGGTTCTCTTGCTCTCTCTCACTCTCTCTGTGTGTGTGTTGCATGCTGGGAGTGTGTGTGCGGAGTACGGAGTGTGTTTCTGAGAGTGATTTTAAAAAACAGTTGTTTATTTCTGTTACTTTCTTAATTTTTCCTTTGTGTTTTTCCTTTCTCTTCCCTCGTTACTCGACTGAAATTAGAACATGTACAAAAGTTTCTATCGTGTGCCCGGGAGAGTTTAGACACTGGGATGGCGTCTATTCCCGGGCAAACACCACCTAAATTAACACTCCGAAATGGGTGTAGGTGTGTACCAGAGCCTGGAGTGACGGTAGATGACTTACTTGTAGTTATGGGAGAGCAGGTAGGATTTGATAATGTAGTTTCAGCCTCACAGATGAACAAAGCGGTTGTTGTTTTTCTAAAATCGGAGTCACTGATCAATCAGCTGGTTGCGAGCGGATTGGGCATTAAGGACAGTGTACGTACAGGGCACCCATTTATCCACTCCAGCTACAAAAATTACGATCTCCAATGTTCCGCTTTTTATTAGTAACAATATCATTATAAAAGTACTGCAGAGATTTGGGAAAATGGCAAGCCTGGTGAGAATGATTCCCCTAGGTTGTAAGCTAAAACCGCTTAAACATGTGATTTCCTTCCGCCGGCAAGTCTTCATGTTTCTGAATACACCGGATTGCACCTTGGAAGTTTCGTTCTGGGTCAACCAAGGAGAGAACTCATACATGATTTACGCAAGAACCAAAAACCTGAAGTGTTTTGAATGTGGTGGCCTACGACACAAGCATTTTACATGCCAACACAAAGATGATCAGCAGCCGTCCACATCGCGTGGAGATGCTAATAATGTGAATCAGTATTAAAAGGAGATGGATAGACAGAGTACTGAGACACGGGAGGAAGGAGCCTCGGAAAGGGTCAGTGATATTAATCTAAATGTTGGCAGTGTTGAACAGCTGGTTTGTGTTCCTGAGAGTGTAATTGATGAAAGTGATAAGAGTGAAGTTCAGGAGAGAGACGAAGGGATACCTGAACTCAGAGGAACACAAACAGGAGGTTTCAAAGAAAACATGACTGACAAGATAGATGAAATGTCTCAATGTATTGATGACGGATCAAGGGACGAGGAACAATGGTCAGACACATCTGATATAGCAAGCCTGGTTGAAAATGATATATGTACCCTCGAACAGACGAGCCATTTTCTAGATGAAACAAAAGGTAAAGCAGGTGTAGTCAGTGACTTTTTCCCGGATCTAGAAAAATTCATTGCTTCTGTCATATGGGCAAGAAAAACTGTTAACTATGAAGAGCTCTCTCAGCAGAAGACGTTCCAATTAAAAAAGCATATGATGGCTATTAGACAGGGAAAATAAATAGGGACTGAAAGAATAATGAGAGGAAAAGCAAAGGAAAAACACAAACATCATGATGATGACTAAAGCTCTTTTTTTGGTTTCTCTCTCTCTTCGTATCTCGTTCTCTCATGGAGGTCTTGCGGGTGGGGTCCCTGAATGTTAATGGGATGTGAGATGAAAGAAAGAATAGACTACTTCTGGAGACTGAATAGTGAAAGGATATAGGGGTGATCTTGCTACAAGAAACCCAAAGCGACCAGGACAATTAAGCTAAATGGGGTCTATGGTGGAAAGGGGAGAAAGTCCTTAGTCATGGGTCTAACCTGAGTGCTGGGGTGGCTTTTCTTTTTTCCCCTACTGCTAAGGTAAAATCTTGTCAGTAAATGAAATTGATCCAGGGAGATTGTTGATCGTGAGGGCAGAGTTTGGCAAGTCAACTTTTTTACTTGTCAACATCTATTATCCAAATGTAGGAACAGAGAGAATACACCTCTTCACCAAATTAGAGACTTTGTAAGACAACAACATACAGAAGACTTTATTATCCTAGGGGGAGATTTTAATTGTACTCTGGATATTACACAGTGTAGAAACAGTGTGAAACCCCATGCAAGTGTTTAACCAATGTTATTAAAAATCTAGACTTATTCAATTCAGTTCAATTCAATTTTATTTGTATAGCGCTTTTTACAATAGACATTGTCTCAAAGCAGCTTTACAGAAATATCAACATGGTATACAGATATTAAAGGTGTGAATTTATCCCAACTGAGCAAGCCACTGAGTGGCGCCGGTGGCAAGGAAAAACTCCCTAAGATGTTTTAAGAGGAAGAAACCTTGAGAGGAACCCGACTCAGAAGGGAACCCATCCTCATCTGGGTAACAATAGATAGTGTGAAAAAGTTCATTATGGATTTATATGAAGTCTGTATGGCCTTAGGAGCAGCCGTAGTCCCAGCAGTCTGGAATTAGAGAAGATTTGAGCTCCATCCAGAGGCAGAAAGGATCTGGATCTCTAGTATCTCCATAAATTCGTGTGGGGCTCGGCGAAAGGAGAGAGGGAGAAAAAAGATTATTATGACTGCGAAGTAGTAGAACAGAATCTAGTCAGGGTAGGCTTGAGTAAACAAATACGTTTTAAGCCTAGACTTAAACACTGAGACTGTGTCTGAGTCCCGAACACTAATAGGAAGACTGTTCCATAACTGTGGGGCTCTATAAGAGAAAGCTCTCCCCCCTGCTGTAGCCTTCACTATTCGAGGTACCGTCAAATAGCCTGCATCTTTTGATCTAAGTAGGTGTGGCGGATCATATAAAACCAAAAGGTCGCTTAGATATTGTGGCGCAAGACCGTTTAGTGCTTTATAGGTTAATAAAAGTAGTTAATGCGAGATTTTACTGGGAGCCAATGCAGTATTGATAATATCGGTGTGATATGGTCGTATCTTCTAGTTCTAGTTAGGACTCTAGCAGCTGCATTCTGGACTAACTGGAGCTTATTTATATTCCTACTGGAACATCCAGACAGTAAGGCATTACAGTAATCTAATCTAGAGGTGACGAATGCATGAACTAGTATTTCTGCATCATGTAGTGACAATATGTTTCTTATTTTAGAAATATTTCTGAGATGAAAGAAAGCTATCCTAGTAATATTATCTACATGAGCATCAAATGATAGACTGGAGTCAATAATCACTCCAAGGTCTTTAACTGCTGTACATGATGAAACAGAAAGACCATCCAGAGTAACCATGTGATCAGAAAGATTACTTCTAGCTACACGTGGGCCTAATAAAAGTATTTCTGTTTTATCAGAATTAAGTAGAAGGAAATTAGTTAACATCCAATGTCTAATGTCTTTTACACATTCCTCAACTTTACTAAGCTTCTGTCTGTCCTCTGGCTTCGCTGAAACATACAACTGTGTATCATCAGCATAACAGTGGAAGCTAATTCCATGTTTACGAATAATTTGACCTAGGGGTAGCATATATAAAGTAAAGAGCAGTGGGCCTAAAACAGAACCCTGTGGAACTCCAAAAGTAACTTCAGTACGCATGGAGAAATCACCATTTACATCTACGAACTGATAACGATCGGTCAGATAAGACCTGAGCCAGGAGAGGACTGTTCCCTTAATACCAAAAACATTTTCTAATCTATCAAGGAGAATAGTGTGATCTATAGTATCAAAAGCTGCACTAAGGTCGAGTAACACAAGCAGCGAGACACAACCCTGATCGTAGGTCAGTAGAAGGTCATTTACCACTTTAACTAACGCTGTCTCTGTGCTATGATGAGGTCTAAATCCTGACTGATGCATTTCATGAATGTTATCCCTATCTAAGTACGAGCATAACTGCTTTGCTACAACCTTTTCTAAGATCTTAGAGATGAAGGGGAGATTTGATATTGGTCTATAGCTGGACAATTGAGACGGGTCAAGATCAGGTTTTTTAATCAAGGGTTTAATAACTGCTAATTTAAGTGATTTAGGTACATAGCCAGTGCTTAGGGAAGAATTGATTATATTTAAAAGTGGTTCAATTACTCCTGGACAAATCTGTTTAAACAAACATGTAGGTACGGGATCTAGTATGCAAGTTGATGAATTGGCTGAAGAGATTAATGTAGCTAGTTCGGTCTCTCTAAGCGGAGCAAAACACTCTAAACATTGATCTGATATTGCTACATTGTCATGTAATGGGCTTGTTACAGTACTGTCCGGTTTTAATTTAATGGCCTGTATTTCACGTCTAATATTTTCAACCTTATCAATGAAAAATTTCATGAAATCTTCACTGCTATGTAATGATTGAGTGTTTCTCTCTGTAGTGGTTTTATTCCTAGTTAATTTTGTTACTGTGTTGTAAAGGAATCTAGAATTGTTTTTGTTGTCTCCTATTAAGGTGGAGAAATAGATTTTTCTGGCATCGCCAAGAGATTTCCTATATTTCAGTAGGCTCTCCTTCCATGCTGTTTGAAATATCACCAGTTTGGTTTGACGCCATTTACGTTCTAATTGTCGAGTTGTCTGTTTTAAGGTTCGCGTTTGATTGTTATACCAGGGTGCTAATTTTTTTTCTCTAATTATTTTTCTTTTGAGTGGAGCCACTCTATCTAGCGTGTAGCAGAGTGTTGACTCCAAGCTTTCAGTCGCCTTATCTGATGTATGGAGAGAACATAACCTGATCACACGTCAGTGTACATGGGTAAAGATCAGTAACGAGAAGATCTCTGCTGCATGGTTGGATAGATTATATGTCTCACGCAATATGAGGAATAGAGTCTTAAAGTCAAAAATCTTCCCCACCTCAATGTCTGATCATAAACTAGTTACCTTGGAGTGTACCCTACGAAAAAAATGTATAAGAGTTGTAATTGGCATTTCAATGTTAAATTACTAGAAGATAGAAGTTTTTATGAAACTTTTAAGCTTTTTTGGTACTCATGGAGGAGCAAGCAGAATTATTATGAAAACTACATTCAATGGTGGGAAACAGGGAAGGTACAAATAAGAAATTTCTGTCAGCATTTCATCATATTCTATGTTCTGTATAAAAAAAGTCATTGGAATGTCTTGAAAGAGAAATTATTGGCATAGAACAAAGTATCAATAAAAATGACTCTGTAAACCTCAAAGATCTATGGACTGAAAAGACTAACTTGCTCAGCTCGATTCTAAAAGAATGAGTGGAACAAGCTCTTGTAAGAAGTTGGTTCTTAACAATGAAGGACATAGATGCTTCCACTTCTTTCTTTTTTAACCTGGAGCATAAGGAAGGACAAGAGAAATTGATGTACTGTTTAAAGGATTGTAATGATCGAGACACTTCTGACCAAATGGAATGCACAAAATTCCTGTGGATTTTTACTCAAATTTATACACCACTGAGACTTCAGATGCGCAATGTAGGAAGGAACTGTTCCACAACCTTCCAAGCTTAACCCCGGAGCATAAAGACTTCTTAGAAGCTGGACTTACATACAAAGAAATCACAGCTGTGGCAATGGAACTATCTGCGGGCCATACACCTGGAGTTGACAGCCTGCCTGCCGAATTTTACAAGGCTTTCTGACCTGTTCTTCAACATGATTACTTCAGAGTTCTTCAAGTAAGCAATACTGAAAAAGATCCTTCCTAAGGGCGTTCAGCGTGCGGTTCTAACACTGCTTCCTAAGAAGTGGGATTTAACACTCCTAAAGAACTGGAGACCTGTGGCAGTCTTGTGCACAGATTACAAGATTATCTCCAAATGCTTGGCAAACAGACTAAATGAGGTGCTGCATGCAATTATACATAAATATTAGTCTTATTGTGTAAAAGATAGATCCATTGGAGATAACTTACATTTAGTAAGAGACTTATATGATTATGCGATTTAAATGGGGTTCTTGTCAATAGACCAAGAGAAAGCCTTTGTTTGGGTAGAACACACATTTATTTTTGATACCTTAAAAGCTTTTGGGTTTGGTGACAATTTTATCTCCATGATAAAGTTGTTGTACACTGACTACGTTTACATGGACAGCATTAATCTAATTATTGATCTTAATCTGATTAAGATAATAATGTGATTAAGGTGTTTACATGGGTCGCTTTTAGAATACTGCTGTTGTGTACACGTTTTACATGTTATAGAACATAATTAGATTAACAGCCCGCTTCATTACGTCACCGCGCCACGCCGTTTGACGTCCCTCCAGAATTTCACTTAACATACAGTTCGTCTTCGTTGTGGTACCGTATACAGTTTTGGGTGTTTTTATTTATTTTTTTTTACGAATGCCTTAAGTGCAGTTAATTATTTGTCATGCTATACATGCTAATAGACAACTGCTTGAAGTGGTGAGTGTGTCCCAAATCGCGTAGTTACCATCTATATAGTAGCCGAGATACATGTATTTTTCCCCACTACAGGCCTATAGTAGGAAAGTATGCGATTTGGGACACAGCCGAACTCTCTTGTTCACCTTAAAACGTAAAACTGCCGTATGTGATCGTGTCCTGTCGCAAAATGCGATGAAAACTCCCACACGACGTTCATAATGTGATTAAGGTGTTTACATGTCACTACTACACGTCCATAATGCGACTAAACCAGGAGTACTCCACCTGTCTTAATTAGATTATTGCTTACTTCGATTATGACCTTAATTAGATTAAGGTAAGTAAAAATTGCTGTTTACATGGTAGTTTCTTAATTAGAGTATGGTCTTATTCGGATTAAGAGTGGATTATTGTTGTCCATGTAAACGCAGCTACTGATGCTACTTTCATGATAAAAATGGCTGGTGGCCTGAGTACTGCTGTGAAAGCCCAGAGGGGGAGGCTGTCCCCTCTCGGGTCAACTCTATAGTATATTCATTGAGCCTTGGCTACATAAACTTAAAAAAGATCTAATGGGTCTACAAGTCAATTTTCCAATCTCCCAACAACCAATTAAACTATCTGCATATGCAGATGACATCACGGTCCTAATTAGAGGTGAAGATGATGTTGAAGAGGTAAAATGCGCTCTTGAGTGCTATGGAAAGGCATTATCATATAAAGATAACTGGCTTAAAAGTGACGCTGTGTGATGTGGCAGAGTCACTGAAAGTCCATTACTTCCCGGTGGCCTACATTGGGGAAGGGCAGGTTTTAAATATCTGGGAGTTTTCTGGGGACATATGAGTATAGACAACAAAATTGGGAGGGCCTGCTGGAGAAAATACGTGCGCGACTGTCTCGTTGGATATAGTTGATACTGTTGTCAAACAGGGGAAGGGTGCTGGTATTTAACAACCTCATAGCCTCTTCCCTTTGGCACAGAACAATGATCCTGGAGCCTCCAGAAGATCTCGTGAGGCAAATACAGAGATTGGCTAAAGGCACCAGTGCTGTATCTACCCAGACAGGAAGGAGGACAAGGCCTAGTAGATGTTGGGTCCAGAGTGAAGACATTCAAACTCTAAGGGGCTCAGAGACTTCTCTATAGGCAGGATGTGAGCTGGGCTGGGATAGCGTGCACCTTACTGAGGAAATAAGGTAATATGGGCCTAGATTGCCACTTGCTCTTGATGGACGTAAACACGATGGATCTTACAGGACTAACGCCATTTTATAGATGGTTAATGAAAGCATGGACACTTTTAAAGCTCTCTCAGAAGTCAGACAATGCTCAAAGCATGTGGCAGAGAGAAGAACCATGGCTTTTCAACACTGCACACTTAATACCTCAAGGCAAATGGATACCAGCTGAAACGCTTGCCAGAAATCTGAACATAAGCTCAATTCGGGTAGAGAAGGAAATCTTGACCCAGATTGCTGAGTACTTACCAAAGAGCTACAGGCTTTCCTTAGAAACTTATAATGGTGAGGGGGATATACCTGTTTTTCCAGAACTTTTTACAGACACAGAGTACGTTTTGATCCACAGGTGAAGGAGGGATGCCCCTTCTCTGGTATACAAGAAACGGTCTTCTACCTTTTTTTAGATTGCACTATACTGCAACTTTTGTTCCCGGCTGCGAGGCTCATAGCATGATGGCTATGACAAGTGCCAAGTATGGTCTCAGTATGTCAAAGCATTGCAAATATATAGCCTCTAGTCTACTATTGCATTCTTGCAGTCAAATTTGTTGAAGTGTTAAATGAGAATTGGTTCATCATCATGAATTCCATACATTTTTGCCAGCATGGTGTAATGATGAACTAAGCCAAATGTAGTGAAAATCAGATGAATGTTCTAGCAAGAGTTTGAAAAAGTAGGTTTTTAACATGATTAAAAATGGTGAACAGAATAAATCGCTGACTGTGGAAAATTGTAAATCATTGGATTCTGTAGGACTCTACTTCTGTAGGGGTAAGATTCATGGCCACCGGAAAAGTTGCCAAAAACTATAAGCATATTTGAACGTTTTGTTATCTTTTGAACATTAGGTGGCACTGGCCCCAAACTTTTAGGGTTCCCTCAGAATATGGTGCTAATGACACATACCAAGTTTCATAATGTTATGCCAATTCAGTCGAAAAATACAGTATTTTATGACAAAATTCGAAATGGCTGACACCCAAAATAGCCGACATGGTAATACTGGGTATCAGTCGACTCAGTATACAGTACTGAATCAAATAAGACCAGTCTCATGATTTTTGGCTAACCTAGTCAGAAGTTGTAAGACAAAAAATGTATTTCTTGACCAGTAGGTGGTGCCTAGTACCTGTAAATGTGCAAGTACCCTCAGGTCATGATTTTGATGATAAGTACCATGTTTTGTCTTAATACTCCCAAGCATGGCAGAGATATAGCCTCCTGTCCATTTTGGCATGCTTGCCATCTAATTCGCTTCCGCATTATTCGAGAACGGTTTGACCAATCAGCTTAATTTCCATAAGTTTTGTTTGGGATGGACTGGCGATGATCTCATTCGATGTTGGTGAAAATCTGAAAAATTATCTAGAAGGAGTTTGAAAAAGAATGTTTTTTTTTCTATAGATATTTCAAAACGGTGGGCAGTAATTTTGGCTGACCATAGCATTATTGGTAACATTGTTCTTGGCATTACCCAAGGAGTCTGTCAAGACCAGTAGCATGACAATAGGCAAAAGTAATCAAAAGCTATTAGCATTTATTGATATTGCATTATAATCTTTGACCACAAGGTGGGGTTGTCCTGAAACTTTATGGCTACCTTCAGGATATGGTGTCACCCATTTTCGTAACAATACACCAAGGTGTTTGCAGAATACAGCATTTTACATCTAATTCAAAATTGCCAACACAAAATAGTTGACCTAAAAAAATGTCTAATCATTCAACTCAGTATGCCGCAGAGAATCTAATGAAACCAGAATCAACACTGTATGACAAAGCAATCAGAAGTTATAAGCAAAAATTTGCTTTTTTATATCTTGTGAACTCTAGGTGGCGCTGTTCTGAAACTGTGTAATTACACTCAAGTCATGATGGCTATGCCATACTAAGTTTGGTCTAAATCCATTAAAGCCTTGTAAAGATATAGCCTCATGTCCATTTTGGCGTGCTCTCGATCAAATTTGTTTCCATGTTATTTGAGAACAGTTTGACTCATCAACTTGCATTCCACAACTTTTTGAAAAAGTAGATTTTCAAAACATGTCAAAATGGCAGACAGGAAGTTTGCTCGATCATGGCCAAATTAGGACAGTTGTTCTCGGCATGAACCAAGGAATCTAGTAAGAACAGTCTCATGAAAATAGGTATAGTGAGGTGTGTGTTGTGATTATAACGTCACCCTTATTAACGATGTGGCCAATGAGCTATCTTCCTACCACAGTATATAAGCTGTTGTTTATGCCTCAGGGAATGCGCCGTGGTCGAAAACACGCCCCTTCATTTCGTTGCTATGGACTACAGAGGTATGCGGTTTTAGCTTTGTCGCTTAGCTGTTTGATGCAAGCATTGTCCACTTATCATGCGATTTACTTGTTTAGTGTGACCTTTGGCTATCGAGACTGTGTGCATGTGTGGTGTGCTGCTCACTCTCAGTGCGGTGTGCCGTCAGGGCTCCCATCTATTTAACATGGTAGTTTAACGTAGCCCCGGTCGGAGCACCAGCTGTTGCGGTCACGACTATTAAAGAAGCTATCATATGATTTTCGTATGTGCCATCGTGAGTATTATGTCATTGGATCACAGTAGGTAAATTGTTTAGTTCTATTATTCGAGCTAAATGATCTTACATGCTTTCCAAATTGAGGTTGTAACACCTGTTTGTTGTTCTTAGTGTCCTTGATTTAGCATGCGTTAAGGTAGGCTGAGTGAGTGCGGTCGTTTCAGTATAGCTCTCCCCTCACTCGCGGAGCCACGTTGCTGCTTTGGTTTGCTTTGTTCTGTCTGGTTTTGCATTACTCTGCTTCGCTTTCATTTTTGGTGTCCAGTCAGGTCTCCGTCTAATACCCAAGTGGGTGGGAAAGTCCATTCTTTTTTTGTTGTATTAATGTTTTTTTTTTGTTCTTTTGCTTTATTTGTGTTGGTTACTGTCACTAAGATCAGTTTTCTTGAACTCAACTATGATGTAACAATCTTTATCAATTGTGCTGATACCGCTATCCGGTAGCAGTGGTTTTGGTCAGTCTTGGTAAACTTGCTACCTGTAATCAGTTTGAGCTCGGGGTTTTCTGTTTTTGTGACCGTAAGTTTGTTTTTGTTTGCCTGTTTTGAGCATATTGTTTTTCTTTTTTCTTTCATCATGATTTAAGTTTTTCTTTGTCTAGGAGCTTTGGTGCTTCTTTGATCGTGTTCTTTCTTAATGTGTTTTTTTTCTTCTCCTTGTAGGAGCTGAGCGCTTCCTGAGGCTGGGGGGGTTCTTTGCTGCACCTTTTAGGCTTTACTTCACTAAGGGTCGTAATTATTGCTGTTTATTTGCAGTTAATCTTGTGGGTATGATTCTGATTGGTGGGATTCTTTTCCCTTTTGTACAGCTGGTGCTGTCGTACTAGCCTGCCCTTCATACAGGAAGCCTCAGTCCTCCTATGACTATTGTTAATTTCTTCTTGTGTTTTATTTGACCAATTGCATAGGTTGCGGTTTTTGTTGTGTTTAAATAATTCGTGGCAAGCCTTTTTAACTTCAAATAAAATTTTTGTATGGAAACCCATGCCTCTTGCCTGTTGTAAGTGGATTGTAGTTGTGTGCCTTTGTCTGGGTTGTTTTCCCCGTTCCCTCGGGGTGGCGTAATCGTTACAAATGAGCCATTTGTTACATAGGCAAAAGGAGTCGCTCTGCTCCCACAGGCTCTAGTGAGGGTACGCCAAGATTGTGCTACATCTGCTACTAGTAGCAGTGGATTGGCCAGCTCGAATGGTTCTCGGAGATAATATTTCTGATAGATGGCACTCCTTGTGAGATTTACGTTCATAGGGATCTATTGTCTGAAGCCAGAGGGCTGATTTATCACTCTCGGTTGGAACTTTGGAAACTGTGAGTCTGGCCCCTGAGCGGCACCAGCTCATAGATTCCAGTCTCTCAACCGAGGTTGTAGAGACCATGTTAAATGCTAGGCATGTCACTGAGACCCAGTAAACTACACAATGGCTACAGTCCTGGAGTACTTACAGGAACGTTTCTCAGGTTGGCTCCTTCCACAATTAGGATCTACATGGCCACCATTTCAGTCAGCCATACCCCGATTGATGGAGCCTCTGTGACAAGCCATACCCTCAGTATGACTGGGTGAGTATACTCATTCCCACAGTGTGGAGCTCACACAATGTTGAGTTCCCTTTGAAAGGGAACATCTGGATTGTGCATATTTGTCATACTGGGGTAGGCCTGTGAATTGCATCTGCGCTTCAGCCAAAGAGAAGCTGATGACGTTTTTTTACCGGTGCCGTTTTATAGTCACGCGATACGTGAAATGCCACATCACCTGTCTACAGCAGGCCAATAAATAGGCATGATTTTGCACAGACTTCAGATACTTGTTGCGAACGAGTGTGCTTCCTACAGCGTGAAGCTCATGCAACGTCTCATTCCCTTCTCAGGGAACAGGGTTACATAAGTAACCCTTATGTTTTTCATAGTTATGCAGATGACACACAGCTTTTATATATCAGTGTCACTGGTTAATCAATAGCCAATTAACAAACTGATTGCATGCTTGAATGAAATATCTGACTGGATGTTACAAAACTTTCTATAGTTAAACCAAGATAAAATTGAGATTATTTGCAGGAGATTAACAATAAAAAAAAAAGTTATTAAAAAATGAGCAAGGTTACAGGTTAGAAATCTGGGTGTAATAGTTGACTCTGATCTCAGCTTTGTTCCTCACATCAATAATATCTCTAAGGTCACATTTTATTATTTAAGGAACATTGCAGAAGTTCATCTCTTTTTTTTTTTTTTTATTCAAAGAAGGAAAACTCATCCATGCAGTTATTCCAAGTAGATTAGTTTGTTGTAATGATCTCTTTAATGGACTTCCCCCAAAAAATATTCAGTACACTTAATACAAAATGCAGCTGCTTGGCTTCTAACACAGAGACCATATTATTCCTATAACATCCAGAATTGCTTTTAAAGTGCCCTTATTTGTTTTTAAAACTTTTATGTGCATTGTGCCTGTGTATTTAGCAGAATGCCTGGTGGTTTACACTCCAAATCTTTTATAACATTAACAAATGCTGGATTCCTGTAGATTAATTTTAATAAGAAGCTTGGTGAAACTGCTTATAGTGACCCTGCTCCCAGGATGTGGAACTCACTCCCAGCGTAGATCCATCAGGTACCTTCACTGTAACGAATCAAGTCTTGAGGCAGATACAAGTGCAGTTTAGAGTTTTAATAAGACTATGTAATCCAGAGGGCAAGGCAAAAAATAGAAACAAAGACAGGCAAAGGTCAGGCAGTCAAAGGGGCATAAAGCAGGCAAGGACAAGGATAAAAAGAAACAAGGGCAAAACCTTGGTATGGTGAAAACACTCAATACTCCGTCTCTGGACAATGACACACGGGGGGTTTAAATACCAAACATAATCAAGGGAAAACTCAGAACAGCCGAGGACAATGATAACACGTGAGGGAGACATCCAATAATATCACAGGGGTGGAGACAAGACATAAACCAAAACAAATACATGTGTCAGGTAAACAAAGGCTATGTCTGAACCCACATACTTACCTACTATGTAGTAGGTGAAAAGCAATACGCCAGAGGGGTAATATGTCCCAATTCTATGTAGGCGAGAAACAGTAGGCGAGAAATACCTGGTTGGCGTACTGCTTCCGGCGAGATTTTGCAGTACGCTATGGAAGTCAAAAAATCCCATAATGCAATGGGACTGGTTCGGACGAGCTCAGAAAAAAAATTGCGGAAGACAGTGTCTGCTCTTTGTAAGTATTAAACTTTGGTTAAACAGGATTTGTTTAAGATTTTTGTGTTTATGATGACGTCCAAGGTCACATGATGATGCTAACATGACGGATGAAGTATGTCCGGCATTGTAGTCATAATACACACACATGGTGATTAGTATGTACTGTCATAGTACGTGATTTCGGACACTGCCATTGTCAATGTCAAATGCAAACCGGAAAGTGCGCCGTCGCACTTCGGGCTTCAGAGCACGATTCATGCTCTCCCGTTTTGCATGAGTGGAACTCCTAACATTCACTAAATATATTTAAAAAGTAGCTTCAACACATTTATTTTCCTTGGCTTTCAATTAGTCCTCTTGATTTTAGGCTTAATGATCTAATTAATGTCATTTTCTATTTGAATACTTATATTTATTTCTTAATTACTTTTACATTTTAAATATTGTATTTGTATCTTTAATGTTGTGTTGCATTATTATTGTTTTAGATTTATTGTATAATTTTATTAAATCTTTTCTATTTTGAAGCACTTTGAGCTGCATTTTATATATGAAAGGTGCTATATAAATAAAGTTGTTGTTGTTGTTATTATTATTATTATTATTATTAGTAGTAGTAGTAGTAGTAGTAGCATTCATTAACGTGTGTGTGTGTGTGTGTGTGTGTGAGAACCATGCTGAGACCTTCAAGAATGTCATAGTGACCGTGACACAGAATTTGTTATTAATAACTTCTCATCATGACTCTCTGACCCTTTTACTCGACTCACCTATGTGACCTGTCTTCTAAAGCTGGTGACCGACTCCTATCATCTTTTCATGGCTGCGGTGAGTTATACTTTTGGAGCCATTGGAACTCTGTTTTATATGTATTTCTGGATTTAATTTTATTTTTGATGAATTTGTGTTATTTGCAGATTATGCAACAGAAAGTCTCACATAGACTTTCACACAGTCCATGTGTCTGTCTGCATCTCCCTGTGCTCTGATTGAAAAAGGAAAATTTAGTTCTGTTATATAGTTCAACTTTCATCTAATTTAGTTCACTAGTCATCTGCTGAATTCTAACGGAGATGACAGTATAATGAAGAAACACCTACATAATCAAAACACACTAAATGTCATGCCCAAAGGGTGTGAAAATTTTTGCATTTAGACCAGTCTGTCTGTTGGTCACTGTGATTTAGTTTATTCAAAGTTTATGTAAAGTAGGACAAAAGGGACAGACTAGTTTGCATAAGCCTTTTTGCCTGAAAGACGACAAATAAGCAGCTGAGTTCATCACCAA
>NC_071278.1:6842511-6907511 GCF_023375685.1 Ictalurus furcatus
TCAGTGTCTTGCCCAAGGACACTTCAGCATGTGGAGTCACGTGGGCCAGGAATCGAACCCTACAATTAGTGGACAGCCCGCTCTACCACCTGAGCCACAGCCGCCACATGGTATGATTTGGTATGATTTCTGATGAGTTTGATATGAGAACGTGAGATTTAAACCACATATAGTGCCCTCCACTAATATTGGCACCCTTGGTAAATATAAGCAAAGAAGGCTGAACAAAAGATCAAAAGGCTCAACAATAAAGACAATTTTTCACAGCATCCTTTACTCATATTTACCAAGGGTGCCAATATTAGTGGAGGGCACTGTTTGTTCTTGAACCATGTAAACAGTTCTTGGTCCTGGATTCCGATTATTGGACCTTATGGTACTACGACAGCACTGATTACACTGTAAGCACAGATACACTCTCGGGGCTGTTCTTGATGGGAAATCATCTAATCTGACCTGCATCTCCAACGCCAGATTTAATATAGCGTCCAGTTCCTCTTTCTCTTTGTCCAGCTCACTCGTCCTGGACTCTGGAACATCACCTGCTTCCAAGTATGGATCCTGATCAATCAGATGAGCGTATCCGACTGAGTAGTCGTGTGGAATGAGTGGGAAAATTCATATTAATATTATTTACACATCAAGGATTTACTTTTAACTGTTTAACCTCCCAGCATTCCCTTCATACTGCAACATGTACCATCAAACCTCAACATGCTTACACTGGCTAAAATAATGACACAAGCCATTTTTAGTGATCAGAACAGTACATAAACTTAAAAAGGTTTCTCAGTTCTTACAGGGTAATAGCCACTAGGAGAGTAGGAAGCAGCTGGTTGTTGAAAGCATGGCATTGTTGAATCCAAGAAGTCTGGGCTACAGCGCTGATACACTGGGGATGGGAAACATTGAAGGTTAAATAGCGATTCATTTCTTGTTAAGACATAAACAACACATCACTAAGATATATTATTCAGGAACGATATTACAGCTCCTGCAGCCCCTCTGCACACAGTTTATGTTCATTCTTTGCTAACTGTATTAAATAACATGTTGAAATGTCAATATTTAAAGGTGAAAAAGTCAATTTGTTTTATTCCTGAGTTGTACAAATAACCTAGAAGATATGTAAAATGATAAACCATGAGTAAGCCAAACAAAAACAACAATGCATTCAGCTGTGCCTGCATCTGCTGCATAAAGCAACAGAAAACGTTTTTTTAAAAAGCCCACCACATTTCCAAGCACCACGGGGTAATAATCACTCAATTAATGTTAAAAATAAGTTTATGCAATGCATTGTGGGACATCCTGCTTATAGGTACAGACTAATGACATGAAGGACAATCATGTTCTGACAATGGACGGTAATGGTGTTGATACCCTGCTCCTGTACACTCTGACAGCCCTTTTTAATTTTATGCTGAGAAGTTTGAGCTGGTGAAAGGGGACACATTCAAGTAAAATATTAGTTGCTAGATAGATATTATTAGCTGTTAATAGATATTTAAATCCGGCATGTTGTGTGCTTTTTTATTTATTTATTTATTTATTTTTTACAGCATTTATTTTCTTTTCTAACTTTAGAACTACGTTGTTCAGGCATTAAACATATAATAGTTGTTAGAATGACTCATTAGAAGACTCTGAATATCTGAATTATGCACTGAAGGTTTAATATCAAAACATAGAATTACATTGACTAATATCGGTTATCTTCATTTTTATCTATTAAAAGTGGATATTTGGGACAAAATATAGATAGATAGACAGATAGATAGATAGACAGACAGACAGACAGATAGATAGATAGACAGATAGATAGACAGACAGACAGACAGATAGATAGACAGACAGACAGATAGATAGATAGACAGATAGATAGACAGACAGATAGATAGACAGACAGATAGATAGATAGATAGACAGACAGACAGACAGACAGATAGATAGATAGATAGATAGAAACACCAACACTGAAATTGTGAAACAATGGACAATTGAGCTCCATCCTAAATTGCTTACAATTAAACTACATGTCAGAATAATGCACTATACTACTGTATTTACTAAAGTAGCGTGAAAATCGAATGCTTATACTAATTAAGGCTGAGCTCACAACTATTATAAAGGGGACAAAATGTATTAAATCATCATTACATGGTGTATAAAACCCGTGCTGTGAGTGATGAGGTGTGTTGCTCCTCTTCTCCTGCTGAGGGCCATTACAGGGATGGTGGTAAGGGGTTCCCTGACGTCCAAGCAAGATTGAACCTGAACAGATAGAGACAAGTCAAGTGTTAATAAACTAAAACTACAGATGATGACCGAGGCCACAAAGTTATCTAGCTGGCACTGTACTAGCAAAATGACGTACCCTTTCTCATTATATTTGTCTATTTTCTCTTTTTTTCTACACATTCCTATATATGCATAATCTTTTATTTTTTTAAGGCTAATGGATTTCTCTATCCAGTCTTTCAAAGGACATGGGCTAAAATGTTTCCAGATTTAAAAAATTTGCACAGTGGCGGAGAAACCTGTGGACTAGGGTTGACGTAGGTTTCTTCCAGGTTCCAGGTTATAAGTGGAGTGTTTATGGTAAATTGGCACTATGTGTGAACAAGTGTGTGAATGTGTGTGTGCGCACGGTACTTTGCGATGGACTGGCGTCCCATTCAGGGTGCCCAGTTTTCTCAGGATAGGCCCTGGATTAGTCATGAACCTGACTAGGTTAAAGTTGTTACTGAAATGAATGAATGAATATATTCTGTCTATTCTTTTTATCTGCTTGTTGAAACACTACCAACCTGTTTTCATTAAGGCAAAGGATTCCTGTGTCGAATTCAGCATCCCATGATGGAAAAGTTTTGGCTTCCGGCTGGTGACCTTTATCCCGGTGAGCTTGGCGTTGTTGAGAGGTGTGCGTCGCTGTATATTGAGCAGAAGCTCAGGCTTATCCCATTTGAAATACGGGTTATAAAAGCGGTGCAGTTGGGCCTTAATGGGAGAGATGTTGGTTTGCTTCTCTGAGATGTCACGGTCTGTCCGTTCTTTCCTGAAGCCGTACAGGTTCAGCTGGCGAATGAAACTGATGAAGTCCGACGTTCTGAAGTACTCGGTCACCTGCCTGGTTTGGGATGATAGCTTCAAAGGGTTGCTGATGGACAAGTATTCCTTCCCCGCTGGCGTCCCAACAGATTGAGCGAATCTGTGGATCATTCACCAAACGCCACAACTTGCCAGGGAAGTAGGTGGGGTTGATCAAGGTGACAGAAGTAGCATCAACAATTTCCATACCAGCTAAAAACATTTGTACAAAGATGGGAGAAAACAAAGGAGATTGGATGTAACAATTACTCTCTAGCACTAACTAGATAGTAGGTGGCTAGCTAACATATAACACATTCATCTTCTGTAACAGCTGAAAATCACTAACAATAACAAGCTATAGCATTAATGTTATCAAAATTGACCGTTAGAGTTGTAAAACAACCTGGCCATAGCCCAAATAATCAAACAAAAACAGACCCAAAGTAATTTCTAAGAGCTACATGATCACGTGTGAAATATTTCCTACATATGAGCACATACACCTGCTATGTGGTTCCTTTTGATAGTTCTCTGAGCCCTTATCGCTTCTCAGAGCCGTTAAAACTGGTCAGGAACCGTTACGCGCACGCGCCGGCCTCGAAGCATTTACATTCAGGAGACTGGGCAGGTGGAGGCGCCGGACAAATTCATGAATATTCAATGAGCTCGCGTGGATTTATCCAATCAGAGTAACCCGTGCCTGTGACGTCGTTCAATCCCAAAGTAAAGTCTTGGTGCGTATTAACGTGTATCAGAAAATAGTGACAACGCTATTCGGTATATTTTGTAGGAGAAACGGTGAACGTTTAGGTCAGCAGTGGCAAACATACTGCCCACGGGGTCACTGTTATTCCTCTAGCAGGACAAAAAACTTTAGGCCATCAATTATGACAAAATGTGCTAATATATAACTCTTCATGAGCAAACTAAAAATGTGAAGCTGTGGCCTTGTGTCTCTCCAACGAACTTCGGGCTTTCACAGCAACAGGGATGAATACTTATGAAATAACAACTGTAATGTTTTTGTTTTTGTTTTGTAAATAATTTTAACAAATTGTGTTTTTATTGTATTACGTATTATTTTAGTGTGTATTGATCCCCCACTTTAATATAAAAGTCAGTTCCAGGTTCCAGGTTGTAATACTACAATATGGTAAACCCATAATCTGGAACATTTTGATTGAAATGCAGTCTTTTGATGTTTATGTATGTAGGCTCATCATTCAGGTATGATTATATCAACCTATGACAAAACAATGCTGTGCCGTATACTTTTAACTTTTCAGTGGATATTACAGAAATTCCCAAGTTCATAACAGACTGTAATGATTGATTGAGAAATATAAAATGTATATCCATCCATTTTCTATACCACTTATACTACTAAGTGTCGGGAAACCTGGAGCATCGGGCACAAGGCGGGGTACACTTGTAAGGGAAATTATTCATTTTTACTTTGTAATAGTTTTGTTCTTGTTCTGTTTCATTCTCATCAAAGGATAACGCCTAAGAAGGCCATGTCATGTCACTTAGCTCGGTACAGGATGTTTACCTGCTATATAGAGACACAAATATGTTCTTCTGTTCAAGGTTCCTCTTCTAAGACCCTGAAACAAAGCCTGTTTGAACTTCTCAAACCGCTTCTTATCGGTACACAAAAGTGTGTCATGCTCTGCGTTTCATATTTATAGTAGTGGTTCAGCACAAGCGCTTCAGAGCGCTCTCATTAATCTATCCTGATTTATTCTATCCTGTATTAACGATCTTTCTGTAATAAACCTTTTTTTTTACCTTCAGAGGAACTTCAGAGGTCTGCAAGTGTTTACTTGCTAATTTCCATGACAATTTGGTCTCCTGGTTGGGCTGTGTGTGTCTTCTCAGGTGTTCTGGACAACAATGGCCTCCCCACTGAATCATCACAAATTCATCACAAGTTTGAATCATCGCAAGTTTGAATCATCACAAATTTAGAATTTTATGTCATAGGTTATTGCTGTCATCGTGTAGGGCTGCACGATTATGGCCAAAATGATAATCCCGATTATTTTGATCGATATTGAGATCTCGATTATTTATCACGATTATTAATTGATATAGTGACAACATATTTTTATTGCACTTCCACATTTATTAAATCTTCTCATGCCACAATATAACACACAAGTAGGCATGAGAAAACTTGAGCTGGTCAATTATGACAGAATTTAGGAAAATAGTGTGAGCCATTACAAATTAATTTATTTCTGATAAACTAAATTTAATATTTTCAGTTCATTTTACAGACTGTATGAAAACAACAACCATTAACCTGTTCCACCTTGTAAATAAATACAATAAACATCAATGTTCAGTCTTTGAAGTCTGCTCCTCTTAAATATATTTAAAGCTACACTATTAGACATTTTCCACTGTCATGGTTCTGGGCTGGAGTCAGTTCTCGAACCGCTCTGTGTATATTGTGTATATATCAGTGATTGGGCGAGTTCATTTACCCGTCAGATGCAAAGTGCTTTAGTTTAATGGTGTTCATTACTGATGCTCCGATCAGGATTTTTACAGATGATACGATCCAGATACCAATCTTTTTTTGTTTAAACTTTAATCAGGAGGTCATAAACAGTTAAATGTAAGCTCTCTGCTTGTGGTCACTGTTAATTGAGTTAAAATAATAGCAATGAGATACTGTTGGTTAATTGATAAATAAACAAGCATAAAATATTTATTTTTAAATATCTTAAAAACAATAAAGAATCCTAATTAAGAGCAGACTAACACAAAAATGATCCATATTAGGAAAAAGGCTAATAGCTTTCTAAGGAAATAGCGAACTAAGCTTAATGTCAAATTGATATTAAATGCAACCCATAGTAATTAAACATTAATTCATTTCTCATTTTATTTATATTTTATGAAATTATATCTTTTTTTATATTAAGTGATTCATTTATAACCAAGCTCATTTTCTGTCTTTACATTTTAGTAGTTTAATTTTGTTTGTTTATCAGTTTTAGATGGGTTACCTCAGTACAGTGTTCCATGTCTGCTGATAATGGTGTGTTTTGGGGGAATATTTAAAACATGGCAACTGATGTTGACTTTTCTAGTGATATCTGGCAACCATGAGTTTAAATGAAGTGAATTAGAGTTAGTGAAGGAGAGCGGCAGTGTACTGTATGTTTACAGACCGAACAGTTGCTACTCTTGATTATGATTGGTGAGGAATTTTTTAATAAAGAAGTTTGAATTAAACCCACCTTGTAGCATTAGCATTATTATTAATTTACTCCGCGCGAAGCCGCTGTTTCTACACGAGCAGCTCACAGTAGTGGGTTCAGGTCATTTTGTGGGGTCAATAAAAGATGGCGGTTGTGAGATCGGGAAGTTGAAGCAGATGATGTACAGAGTTACTTGTCATCATAATGGCTTCTCTGCAGTATTTACACACTTGTTCGGTTGACTGAGGTGATGAAAAGCAGTGTGAAAGTAACTGTAGATGCATTTTGGACTTCCTGTAGTTTTTATTCCGATTGTATTATACAACTCCGAACAGGTCACTCGCACCGGTGCAAATAAATATTTATTCACAGTCGCACAAAATACTTTTCAGTCACAAATGTGAGTGAAATGGTCGCACAGTAGAGCCCTGAGTTTATCTGCAAAGTTTTTTCCCGTTTGGCGTGATGACGTTTAATGTCCCCGACAACCTCTGTAGTGCCATTTAGCATCATGTTAATGTCATGATTTCTCCTCGCGCAAAGCGCTGGAGCTCGAAGCGAAGCTGGCCGCTAGAGGGGTAAAATCCTAACTCCGTTTGGCACTACAAAATGACGTCATCCCTGCGCCGCTCTATAGTGATTGGCTGTAGTGTAGGAAGCGCTTGATTTGATCTGCAGTGGAGTTTTCTATGAGCGGAGGACGAACTTTAAACATTAATATCGAAGTTGATCATGTTCATTTAATCATGAAATCAAGTCAAAATCGTAATCGCGATCGATATTCAATTAATTGTGCAGCCCTAGCAGGTGGTGTTGAGTGTCTAGGAGAGACACACCAAGAAACTTGGAGCTTGTGATTCTTTCCACAGTTGTTCCATTGATGTGCAGTGGTGAGTAGTCTACTTGGATCCTCCTGAAGTTGACAATCATCTCTTTAGTCTTATCAACATTAAGAGATTATTGTCTCTACACCATTTTGTGAGCTGGTTCACCTTGTACAGAGCATCAGTGACTGGGTACATAAGCAAGTGCATGGATGATGTGACTTACTTCAAGACCATCACCACACGCACAAACCAGAAACTGTGGATGACTGCTGAAAACCCAAGAAACTGCTTTCAGGTCTGATGACAAGGCAGCCCTCCACAAGGGCCAATCTGTCCTGGGCTATTAGAGAGACAAAGCACAACTACACAATAAGGATCCACAGTCACTTCCTAATCACTAAGGACACAAGGCATACGTGGCAAGGCATTCAGGCCATCACAGACTACAAAGCTACACCACTTGTCTGTGAAGGTGAGCGCTGTACTGAGCAACAGTTCATACAGTAGCTAACTCACAGACAGAGAAGTAGTGAAGATAAGTTAGTAAGGTAGGTCCAAGTGGTCTGACAAGATGAAGTGAGTAAAAGGAGCAGAGAGACATGATGAGAAGGTATTTATAACAAATACTGCATCACTTTAACTTTGGTGACTTTGACATTAACAACCCTAATGTGAAATATTATAAATCTTTTATTGTCTAAACTGCAGCTTTTACAGGAAAATTTCTCCTTAGTGAGTGTTAATAGCTTGAGTATTGGAGTAGTGTATTAGAAAAGAGCTTAAATGTGGAGGTAAACCATCAATGTTAGGTTTTTATTTTGTCTCTGTAACTTTCAGAGACCTTTTTGCGAGCTTGGTTCATCCCTGTATGCTGACCCATCATTGTTGCTGATGAGGCCCACAGCTGTAATGTCACCAGCAAACTTGATGATGTGATTGGTGAACTCTTATACTTTTGGAGCCATTGGAACTCTGTTTTATATTTATTTCTGGATTTAATTTATTATTTTTGATGAATTTTTGTTATTTGCAGATGATGCAACAGAAAGTCTCACATAGACTTTCACACAGTCCATGTGTCTGTTTGCATCTCCCTGTGCTCTGAGTGAAAAAAGAAAATTTAGTTCTGTTATATAGTTCAACTTTCATCTAATTTAGTTCACTAGTCATCTGATGAATTCTAACGGAGATGACAGTATAATGAAGAAACACCTACATAATCAAAACACACTAAATGTCATGCCCAAAGGGTGTGCAAATTTTTGCATTTAGACCAGTCTGTCTGTTGGTCACTGTGATTTAGTTTATTCAAAGTTTATGTAAAGTAGGACAAAAGGGACATAGTGGTTTGCATAAGCCTTTTTGCCTGAAAGACAACAAATAAGCTGCTGAGTTCATCACCAAATGGAAAAAAGGTCTCTGAAGGTCACAGAGACAAAATAAAAACCTAACATTGATGGTTTACCTCCAGATTTAAGCTCTCTTCTAATACACTACTCCAATACTCAAGCTATTAACACTCACTAAGGAGAAATTTTCCTGTAAAAGCTGCAGTTTAGACAATAAAAGATTTATAATATTTCACATTAGGGTTGTTAATGTCAAAGTCACCAAAGTTAAAGTGATGGTGTAGCTTTGTAGTCTGTGATGGCCTGAATGCCTTGCCACATATGCCTTGTGTCCTTAGTGGTTAGGAAGTGACTGTGGATCCTTATTGTGTAGATGTGCTTTGCCTCTCTGATAGCCCGGGACAGATTGGCCCTTGTGGAGGGCTGCCTTGTCATCAGACCTGAAAACCGTTTCTTGGGTTTTCAGCAGTGAGCACACTTCAGCAGTCATCCACAGTTTCTGGTTTGTGCGTGTGGTGATGATCTTAAAATAAGTCACATCATCCATGCACTTGCTTATATACCCAGTCACTGATACTCTGTATTCCTCCAATTCTGTGTTGTTGTGGTATGTAGCAGCCTCTCTGAACATATTCCAATTATTTGCTCAAAACAGTCCTGAAGTGCTGAGATAGCTCCCTCAGACCAGGTTCTCACCTGTTTCAGAACCAGTTTGGCATTTCAGGACTGGTCTGTGTGCTGGGATTAGCAAAACAGAGATATGGTCCCAGCAGCCAAGGTGGGGGCAGGGTGCAGTCTTGTGAGCACCATGAATGTTGGTGTAAACAATGTCTAAAGTGTTTTTGCTTTTCACTTAAATTTTGTTGGTTGCTATGTCGCATTCAAGGTGGGAAAAGATTTTAAATTTTACCATATTACTCTTGGTTTAATTTTTTTGTACATTACAAATATAGTCAATATCATGATACTGTGATAACCATGAACTTTTATACTAACCATGAACTAGATTATTATAATGGGAACATTTCAAACCATAACACCTCTATTTCATTTAATGAAATGATCCACAGTAAAGCCAGGTGAATCAATTCTGTTTATAATCAGCGGCTCAACGTATCTCATACAGGACAAAAACATCTGAAGGATATTTTCTACTGTCAAAGTATCCATCCATCCATCCATTTTCTGTATTGTTTATCCTACACAGGGTCATGGGATCCTATCCCAGGGGACTCAGGGCATGAGGTGGGGACACCCTGGACAGGGTTCCAACCCATTGCAGGGCACAATCACACACACTCATGCACCACGGACAATTTAGAGATGCCAATCAGGCACAAGATGCTGCTTTCTGGTCTGAAGCCACAGAAGCCTACAGCTCATCCAGAGCAAACCTGTATACACAAACTGCAGATGGAAAATGACTTGAACCTCAACAACTCTGAACCTCTACACATGCAGCATGACATCCAAACATTCACTGACCACAGACAGTTTAACACTACCTGCCTTCCCTCAACATTGGACCCGTATCAGTTTGCCAACCACTCCAACAGAGGATGCCATCACCAAGGCACTGCACTCTGCTCTGACCCACCTGGACAACAGCAACTCCTACATTAGGATGTTATTTATCAACTTAAGCTCAATCTTTAACACTATCCTTTAACCCTTCCATGCTGATCTCCAAGCTTACCAACCTTGGCATCAGCATCCCCTCTGTAATTGGACCCTGTACTTCCTTACTCCTGTCAGTTAATAACAAGAATCTTAAGCTATCATGGGCACAGACTCACCTAAACTGGACCAGTCAAAGTTTGGGGAGGGGGAGGGTGGGGGTGCAGGAGGAAATAAAAATAAATATTCGCCTGGTCTTTTTCCAGTCTTAAACTGTTCAGTTTCGATGAGCCTGTGCCCATTGTCATGAGGGAGTTCAGGAGGCGGATACAAAGACAGAACTTTGTATTGAAGACAGAACACAAGGAACAGATTTGGGAAACAGGCTCAGGAAAACAAACATGAGGAATAACACACAAGGTATCGGACTATCAGAAACTTAGTAAAACTAGGAAAGAAACCTTAAGAAAACACTAAATAAAAACAAATCATGCATAAACTGAACAATAACAAACATGAGCACGCCAAACATAGCCTGACTTGATGCAATGCTCCATCAACGGAGGAGAAAAACCAGGAAACTTAAATAGGATCACTAATCAATCAGGAAAATGATACACAGGGGAATGGTTAAAACACTAAAAAGAGCAAGACAGCAGAAGGTCTGCAACGGCGATCAGGGTGCCCTCTCGTGGCCAACGATGGAATTGTCACTGGGGGTCATGGGAATTATAGCCTCAGATTCCTGTTCTTGGTTGACAGGAATCTGAATGTGACAGTGTGTGTTAGAATGTGAGGAATGTGACAGACCACATGAGGAATGTGACAGAGTTCTGCTGTTGTAGCTGATCCACCACAAGGTTTGACATGTTGTCCATTCAGATACTGCAGAACGTCTCTGAAATTCTGAGATCAGTAAAAGGTACAACACTAATAGTTTACGTGCTTCACATTTCAGGTACAGTATGTTTTTCAGTAGTCTCACATTTCAGTTATTCAATTATTACCTCACACTTAATAAGGAGAACTTCATATTCATGTCAAAATAGCATAAAATCGTTTTAGTTCCTGGTGTGCAATGTCTTCTCTGGTTCACCTCTTCTGAATTAATTTAGAGGTTTCTCACCAGTGAGGTGAATACTAATGCAATCACAATTTTTATGCTTTTTTGTTTGTAAATAATTTTTAAAACTATATTGAGTTTTCTCCCTACTTAAATATAATGGGATAATTATTGTAGATTCATGTCATAAAGCCTTTAACCCTACACTGTATTAGATTTGTGTCAGTCCTGACCCTGGCATTGTAAATAAAACTATCAAAAGTGTACATTCTCAAACCTGTCCTGATTAGGCTGCATGACATGGTTACAGTTCAGTATGATGAGCTTGTCTTTGTGCTGTTTAAGTTTAATAATCTTTATTTATCAAATTACACTCTTGAGATACCTTGATAAATATCTCCAGTGACTGTTTTTTCAGTTGTGCCCCTCCCATCTCAAATTTCCATCCAATCTGTTTTGTAAAGTAGAAAAAGTAGGAGGTGGTGGTTTGCATTAAGTCATCAGGTCAAAAAGAAGATAAATAGTAACTTAGTCAAATACTACAGAATGCCTCTGAAAGACACTGTGATCTGTGAAAGCTACAACACTGATACGTTACCTCCTTCACATTTCAGGTATGGTTTTCAGTATTCTCACATTTCAGTACTTTACTGAAATACTATTACTAGTAGAACTGAAATGCTTCAATTATTTCTTAACACTTAATAAGTGGTAACATTTCATATAGCTTGAGATGTGGGACAATGTATGTAATATATATAAAAGTCACCAGCTGAGCTGTGAGTTTTAAATAATCTTAATAATAATACATTATCTGCTGCGAACTAGTGTTGTGGTACACGAGTATTTCAAAATACTTAATCATCTTATGTTCAAAATAATTTAGCACAAGTACTTATAGCTTTATTTGGTCTCAGAAAGTTGTACGTGTCTAGTATTTAATGTATTTTATTTACCTACTGTGTGCTTAAATCAAGGGAAATGTGCTTTAATTCGAAAATCTTTACATGTGCTGTGCTGCTTCCTGTTGCATTTCTTTAAAAAAATATATATTTTGTATAACTAGCATTTTAATAATTATAATTAGCAACTGTGATTTCATTTAGCTCACATATGCTCCCTAACACCCATTCAACACCCCCCCCCCCCCCCCCCACACACACACCCATAGCACTGATATAAAATATGATTATACTGATTATACTGATGATAATATAGCACTTGCTGCAGAACAATGGGCTATGCTTAACATGTCCTATGTATGTCCTGTGTATTTATTTCTACAGAACGATAATACCAAATAAAACATGGGTTATTTCAGTTACTTCAGTAGAAATTTTATACTACAGTCAGCAAAGTAACACATCTGAGCATCTAGTCTCAGTTTTGACATGGACTCGTCCATGTGTGGTGTTGATTTCATCTTGGTCTTGCCTTCACCTCCAGTGATTTGTTTAATAAGTAGTTCAATATTAGTGTAGCATTTAAGATTATCTGTTGTACACCTCATGTTAAAAACAGTTTTATGTTGTTCTCCTATTTATGTGACTATTAGGAAAATTTGTATCCAATCCTACACCTCAGTGATGATTTGACAAATACAAATTTAAATTCAAATGTAAACACTAAAAACAGGAGAGCCAAATACAATTTAATCTAGGCGAGAAAGTTCTGATTCGGAACAACTAGAACATTTTCTTCAAATATACTGAGTTTTGATCTCATGCGTTTAGGGACCGTCGGCAAAATAGAAAAGTGGGAAAAGTGGGACATCTTACTGCATGGGAGCTATGAATTATAATTATTTTATTTTATATTATTTTTACATAATAACAATTATTAATAATTGACACTAAGAGAAACTTAAAAATAAAAAATAATAATAAAATCGTATTAGCGATTAGAGAGATTAAATAGTGGTTGCTATTATATCTTGTCATCAAGATATCACCTTTATTCATTACCTATTTGGTTGGCAAATGTAGATATAACTGAACTCTAATTACATTTTCATTAAAAAAACAAATACACTACTGCATATGACACAAAAGTACATGGACCTTTGACCATCTCACCCATATGAGGTTCTTCTCCAAAATGTTATCAAAAGGTTAGAACCACTCAATTGTGTAGAATGTCTCTGTATGCTGTAGCATTACAGTTTCCCTTCACTGGAACTAAGAGGCCCAAACCTGTTCCAGCATGACAATGCCCCTGTGCACAAAGCGAGCTCTATGAAGACATGGTGTGTTAAGTTTGGTAGAAGGTGAAGGAACTCGAGTGTCCTGCACAGAACTCTGACCTCAACCCCACTGAACACCTTTGGGATGAACTGCAAGACCGACTGCAACCCAGACCTCCTCACTAGTGCTCTTGTAGCTGAATGAACAAATCCCCACAGCCACACTCCAAAATCTATTTGAAAGCCTTCACAGAAGAGTGGAGCTTATTTCAACAAAAAAAGGGGGAAAAAATCTGGAATGGCATGTTCAGCAGACACATATGGGTGAAAGATGGTGAGATGTTCACATACATTTGGACATATAGTGTAATTCAACACACTGTGATTGCTTTAAAGCAATATGTTTTTATTGTGCAATAGTCAATTGTAACTATTATTCATATGGAAACTTCCTGTTTCCATATGAAACCAATACTGAGATATTTAAACCATGCATTTAAGATTACAACTGATCACATGTTTTTGTATTGGTTTTAAGAGCGCTGTAGTATTTTCCAGAAATGGCACATAATATTGTGCACAACTTGTTTGTCTTATAACAATTAATTAAAATCGGTAAAAGTTTAACTTGCCAAAGCAAAGAGTGCCATTTACTCTAGGGAATTCTAACCTGAACCCGAACCCGAACCCGCTGCCAATTATTACTAGAAATGACTATGTCGTCTAAAAAAGCAGCAGCATATGCATTGTGGGGGTGGAGCATTCTGTCCATGAGATGTAGTGCAGGACTCCAGAGGGTGGTGCGATCAGTTGAGCGCACCATCTGCACTGAGCTACCTGACCTGCAGTTGTACTGTGTATGGTTGTGTGTAACAAATAAAAATTTTAAGTTGAGATGTTGAAACATCACTGGGGCTCCAAACAACCAAAACTGAAGGGTAACAAATTGGTGTAACCCAAACAGAGTGGAAAAGGCCATTTTTTTTTTGCAAGATATTGGAGTCAAGGGAATCTCCCCTGGGTTAACCAGTGTCAAATAAAAGCAAGCCACACCTAACTGATTGAGCAGTTCATCAATGTGAGTCATGTATATGTGTCAAATGAAACACGGCATTGACTTTTCTAAAGTCCACACAAAAACAGCCTGACCCATTAGTCATGGGCACAGGAACCGCCTCTCTCCACAGTTTCAGGAGATTGAGGTGGTATATTTGAAGTGGAGTGAATCTATCCATTTACCTGACCGCATAGTCGACTTCTCCAACTCGGTGTGTGACCTCAAAAGGTCCTTGCCTGTGTCTGTGAGATGAATGTAGTGTCCTGGTCAGTTAGGCTCTCTTTTGGGGAATCCTGACTCAGGAGATAACACGGAAGAATGTCTCCTCAACACTGCATGCTGAGATGTTGTGCAACACTGCATGCTGAGATGTTGTGTTTCCAGATATTGCATAATCCACCAGGACTAATACAAAGTGATACCTTGCATGCTTATGAGGTATCACTTTGTAGTGAGGTAAAAGATTATGAAATAAAACTCCCGTTAAATCACTACATGCTGAGGAAAAGAACAATGAAAACACTGCTGCACTAGTTTGTTCATTTATTTACAATGATTTTACAGTTTTACAACATGCAGAAAAGGATTTAGCTGCAGAGGAACAAGCTCATCATTTTTCCAAAATGTTGTGAGAGACTGATGAACTCAAAGGTGGTTCTAAATGTTACTGAATTTATAGCGTATAATTATCTTTTCCCACCTGCTTTCTGAATATTGGTTTACCTTTTGGGAAACAAATACTAGATATTGAAATCTGTCAGTTTTTTTGTCACCTGAGATTGTCTGTTTGTTTATAGAAGTTAGTGAGGACCACACAATTGACATTTAGGCCCTGATAAACAAAAACACAGAATTGAAAAAGGGTGTACTCTATTTTTCCCATGACTGTAAATAACCCAAAGGGACATATATTAAGCTGACCAGATTAAGCTGGAATATATCTAACATGGATGGAACTCTAACCTGCCCCAGTAGTATGAAACTGTACTAATATTTTATTAACAATTGCAAAATAATAAAATACAGCATATTTCGGAATATTTTGAAATTTTATTCATCAAACAGATGCAAAAAAATTATATATACATCATTAAAATTGCACACTAATAATTCACATGCTGAAATAGTGAAAGTATTGTAGCATTTTTATTCAGTCATTTCAGTCACCACAACAAAATTAGAATCATTACAATTTTTAAAATATTTGTGTGATTAAAGTCATTTTATCATGTATAATTTTCATGGCTAAAAACAATATTATCAAGTAATATTATGATATTATATATCATAATATTTTTATATAATAAATGTGGTACTTTCTGCGCTTCGGCCGGTAAATTCAGCACCTGGCTCATATTCAGGATCCGGATCATTCGATACGTTACACTCAATAGGCTACTATCATATTCATAATCATCAAAATCATTATTTTGTTCGCTGACAGCTTCATCATCAGATCCACCATCAAATTATGCTAATATTTGATTAGAAACTTGTTCTGCAGTAAATTGCTGAGCCATGTCTTGTTTTGTAATGTTTCTTTTATGTCTGTGGTAATTATGATTGACACATTACATTGCAGTTATTGCTGCTAAAGGTGGCACAACTAGATTTTAAGGGGGCAGTTAGTTTTTCACATGTGTCATAGGTGTTGGATAACTTTTTTTTTTGCTTCAATAATTTTTTTTAAATGATATTATGTGTTTACTCAGCTTACTGTTGTTTTATGTTGTTTTGTGTTTGAAGATCTACAACTATTTAGTATGAGATATACACACAACCAGAAATCAGAAAAAAATATATCAGGATGGGGCAAATACTTTTACACAGAACTGTATATTCTGTACCTTTCATGATTTTGGCTAATTTTATATAATTTCTTGACATTTCTTCTTTGTCTACCTAGGACCTTTCATGTTCATATTTATTTCTCAGCAATTGTTCCAATGGTTCTATAGAGATCCTGTTCACAATACCAGCTTTATAACCAAACTTGTGCTGCCTTTTTATAGCAATTCCCAAGTGATGCATTAAAAACCATTCCTATTCAGGTTCTTATGGCATATGATTCCTCTCCATACAGTAGCTGTTAACAATTTCTCATACTTCAAGCAACTTAGAGGCACTGGTACCACTCAGTAACTCTACATCAGCTTGAATTTGAGAAATGTGAATACCATCCAAGTAAGACCTTTTAGCCAAAGCCTCTTCTTTGACAGTGATGGCTATGCTCGCAGTCATCATCTTCTAGAATAGACCTCTGGAAGCTCATAAAACTGTTTGCCATTTAGATGTGAAATCACAAAACCATTCGCAATATAGCTGTAGACTGATGCCTCTGGCTCATAGTTAGCAAACTAATCTTTCTGTTTCTTCCATTCAAATTTCACTTCAATTGGTTTCCTTTTTGTGATTTTGCTTGTACTAGGAGAATGGATAAAATTATTATTCCTGGTGTTTGTGTTGAAACAAGTGCAGTACATACTTGGAACATTCACTGCACGTATTGATACCCTTTTCTACTTTGCCTTTGAAATTTATATGAAGAACGTGTCTTTGGTCTCACTTTGCAAGTCACATTTCCTTTCTAGTTGTGCACATTGCACCAGTGCGTGATCTTGGGAACAAAACAAGCAAGCTGTTCCTAGGCAAGTTTTGTTGAACTTATGTTTTCCTGGATTTTCCAAAGCAGGGTCCATCCATGGTAGCAACGGTGGTGGTAAAACTGTCTCCATTTGTTCACAGTTTTACTGACTGATCCAGGTTGTGAATTTTGAATATTACCAAAGATTGGGTCACACAGTATTTTAACATGGAGTTCATTAAAAGCAACACCACAGAGTTGTACCTTTCACCTTTGTCTTTCCACAATGGAAGCTTCAGGATCATTGTTCTCATATTTCCTGGCATATCAAGTATTACAAATCACACATTGTATTACAACATTAATGTAGAAAGAGTACATAACCTTGCAGAGCCTTAACTTCTTCAGGCTTTACTAATGGCCAGCCATTAACCTCATATGCAGAAGTTCACGGATGGAGACTTGATGGAGTGCAAAACTGTACATGGTAATTGCAATCCTAAAGCTATCATAGCAATTGTAGTCCTAAGCCATTTTCATGGTTTTTAAGTGGTACCATCCTCATAATCTCAATGATCTTTAGGCTGCACCATGTGGGGCCATCCTCAGCAATAGCGAGTGATTTTCAGTTGATGAGAACTCCGACCAGAAGTAGGGCATCATGAATGATTGGGCAACTCCAGAGAGCAGAACGGGTCAGGCTCACTGCTATCTCAGGTCAACAGAGAGAGAGAGAGACAGTGAGAGAGAGATATTATTAGGCATGCTTATGTAGAGACATTGCAGGATGAAAGCAGGGACTCAGTGAAAGAAAGACTAGCTGTGACAGCATAACTGGGAGAGCCAGAAGGAACACAGACATGAGGGCGCCCTGGGACATAAGGCGGCCAGCCATTCCACCATCAGCAAATGTCAGTGAACGTGTGTGTGTGTGGGGGGGTATCACGAAAGGATCCAAACATCCCAGCTCACCACAACACACCCGTGAGCCCTCAAGAGCTGGTCTTTAAATAAGAAAAAACTATTCACGAAAAGCTTGACTAAACAAATGTTTTCAGTCTGATATTAAACACTAAGACTGTGTTGGAAGGCTAATTGGAAGGCAGTTCCAAAGCTGTGGGGCTTTATAAGAGAGCGGTCTACCCCCTGCTGTAGCCTTCACTATTTGGGGTACCAACAAACAGACTGCATTTTTTGATCAAAGTAGGTGTGGCAGGTCATAAAAGACCAAACGTTTACTCAGGTACTGCGGCATGAGACCATTCAGTGCTTTATTGGTCAATAGTAGTATTTTATCCATCCATCCATTTTCTGTACCACTTATCCCACACAGGGATGTGTGGAGCTTGGAGCCTATCCCAGTGGACTCAGGGCACAAAGCGGGGGACACCCTAGACGGGTACACAATCGCACACACACACACACCCATTCACACACTACAGACACACTGTACATACATTACCTATCACACATTTAACATGAACGAGAGGGTTCTATTAATGCACTCGTCCTAACATGTTATTATTTCTACAGCAATATTCAGGATCTTGTGCAGGGAATGCTCCACATAACCTAAGACAAATAATAAACACAGCTAATAGAGTTTTAACAATACAGGCTAAACGGCCTTTTGACTATTTGCTCCCTGACTTTTGAATTAAAATATTTTGCATTGGTCTGCCCTCTTGTTTAATTTTCAGTTTCTCTTCAGAAGTATGAGCATCAAAATACTTTTCTGATATCACGTCAAAATTAGCAGTGTCACCCATTTTATACTGGAATGCAGCTAAGCTCCTAGCTCAATAAGGAAGTGACTGCCAGCTAGCTAGACTTATAAACAACAAACATCAGAAATGACCGTGAATAATCAAACAGAACTTTATACTTAGTTTATTTACAATATTTACAGATTACACGTACTGCAGGCTCCAAGTGATTCTGACTGGCGTCGATATGTTTAAGATTGAGATGTCAGTCATATTCATTACCATTTCACTGATAGGTAATCGCCTTTATAATATACTTTTTTCTCTTTAAAATAAATGTAAAAAAAACTCTGGTTTCCTCCCCCAGTCCAAAACCATGCATGGAATTCTGATTGGCATGTCCAAAGTGTCCGTAGTGTATGAATGGGTGTGTGAGTGTGTATGTGATTGTGCCCTGCGATGGATTGGCACCCTGTCCAGGGTGTACCCTGCCTTGTGCCCGATGCTCCCTGGGATAGGCTCCAGGTTCCCCGTGACCCTGAAGGAAGGATAAGCGGCATAGAAGATGCATGGATGGATATCCTGGACCATATCCTGATACAATTTGTGATCCAAATGTGACTTATTCTTTCTTCTCGAGCCCTTATTCCACAATTTCCGCTTACAAAAATTAATGTCCTTTTACAGTTACTACCAGCAATGACAGTGTTATGTCTTGAGACGTAACATGCGTTGTGGTTTGATGCGGGTACTGTGGCATACTGTTGTTTTTCCTGTTTTTATTTGTGTGTTCATTCTGCTGATTTGTTTTCATGTTTCATTGATCAGTTTTACTGGAGTCACTTTTAGTGAACTTTAATCACATTTCTTATTTCTTAGTGAGTTTACCAACACCTCATCAGTGATGGAGCAGCATCTGTTCCTATTCCTGTTTTTCACAGGTGAGAGAAGTGTGTGTGTGTGTGTGTGTGTGTGTGTGTGTGTTTTGCACTGACTCAGATATCTAGCCGCTAAACACTTCCACAGTAAACACCACGGAGACAAAGATGCAGTTTATGAAGTTTATCATGCAAAGTGTGAAACTACAAAGAAAAAAATATATACGAATTTGAATTTCAAATATAAATGACACAGCAGGAACTATAATGAGTAGATTGACGATAAAATGACAAAATATGCTGGGACATGAGTTAATTGACTGCTACATTAGCACAGAATTGCTAACTTAATCAATTATCACACAAAATAAAATTCAGCATTTCAAATGAGAAAAATATCTTTCATACTTAAAAGTTATCAATTTCAAATTAAAATAAAAATTTCTGACACAGTCCTAACAATGCATAAAACTTTTAAACCTCTCCTCAACAGGAGTCCTGCATCTTGCCGTGTCTCGTACATACTATCTGATCCAGGAGGGGAAAACATGGAGTGAAGCTCAGGCTTACTGCCAAGCCACATACACTGACCTGGCTATCATTAAAAGTACTGAGGACATGATTCAGTTTCAGAATGAAGCACAGGCACAACTATTCAGTTCCAGTGCTTGGATTGGACTGTACCTTAACATCAACAGCTGGCGCTGGTCATTTGGAGATGAGATACTGGGAAGTATGACACAGTGGGCTTCAGGTGATCCTAACAACAATGGCGGACAACAGGAGTGTGCTATAATAGATATGTACAGTTGGAATGATCGAGACTGTACAGAACAATGGCCCTTTGTGTGCTTTGATGGTAAGGAACAGCAGTGATTAACATTTAGTCAGTAAAGAAAATTGTTCTCTCCTTAAAATAATGTAGATTGTGTGCTCTCAGTGTTTCCATTAACCTTAACTGTGCTCTAAAGAAGAAAAATGCTAAAAACTGAATCTTAAAAAGGGAAAACAGACAAAAACACCTGAACTTTATGAACTCTGACATTAAGTGCACTTAGCAAATCATGTAGTAGAGTTCTTAATTTTTAACTTTCTTCTTAGCTGCTTAACTTTCTCTTCAATCGTGTTTATTTTATTCTCACAGAGAGTAAAACTGGCACTGACAAGTACATTTACATCTCTACTGATATGACATGGTCTGATGCTCAGAGTTACTGCAGAGCAACTTATACAGATCTGGCCAGTGCAAGAGACGCAACAGAAAACTCAATTATACAAGGACTGACCTTCGACTACACTTGGTTTGGTCTGTTCAGAGACTCCTGGAAGTGGACAGACCAAACCAACTTCTCTACCATCAGCTGGGTGTATGGAGAACCTGATAATTACCTGGGGGATGAAAATTGTGGTTATATAGTTAATGGTGAGGCTGCTGATGCACAGTGCTCAGACATATTGCCTTTCTTCTGTTACACAGGTGAGTTAAAGTTTCATTCAGTCAAATATGTAAATCAATTTAAACTGCTTTGAGAATGTCCTTTTCATTGTGTGCTTGTATTGATAAGTGTCTTTACATGTCTAGATTTAGTAATCCCAACACAACAAACCACTGCGGTGACTGTCCAGTCCACTCAGGTTGTGACCGATCCGACAGTAAAGGCAGGTGAGTTAATGTTTCATTCAGTCACATATTTAGATTAATTTAAACTGCTTTAAGGATGTCCTTTACATTGAGTGCTTGTATTGGTAAGTGTCTTTACATGTCTACATTTAGTAAACAAAAAACAACAAATCATGAGGGTGAAGGTCCAGTCCAATCAGGATGTGAACGATCCTGCAGTAAAGGCGGCCATCTTGGAGGAGGTGGGTCTTATCCTCCACAAGACTCCACTTACAATGTACATTCCCCTCCTCATTACTGCAGCCATAACCTGAGTCTTCATCAAGCTCTGACACATAAATTGTTGTTGTAATAACAGTCTTATAGTTTATGTAGAAATTGAACGGTGCTCACAGGCAATTAGTGTCTCTATCCTGCATTATCTAGTAATAAAAGTATTTTTCTGTTCTTCAGATTACACAGAAACTGGAGGGTCATGGGATGGCAGAGATGATCACTGTGAAATGGAGAGAACAACCAGATGGAAAGGTGTTTCACAGGGAGAAAGAGAAAGAAGAATTCTAAGTCTTTAGCTGTATAAAAATCATGTAATTCTGTAGTGCTATTGCCATTTATAGAATGAGTAATGTGTTAAGTCTGGGAAACATAATGAGATGTAGTTCACAATTAAAGGGAGGGTGAAGGGACTAATTTATACAATTTCTCTTTCAGTTCATGTCTAACATAATTTTCATTTTAGTGTCTATGGTGTCTCTTTATACCAAATGTAGTCAATCAGCTGATGTTATTGGGTGTACGATGTACAACATTAGGTACATAATGTGCTAATGTTGCCAATGTAATGAAATGCGATCTTATGCAATATATTCTGTGTAAATATACATTTATATATTTTCTAAGATTCATAATAGTGTATGACTCATACAATATATAGAAGCTCTTATTGCTTTTCTTATCATAAGAATGAACTAACTATCCTATTCCTGATGAAGTAGAATCCATATACTATGTGATGTGAGAATAAGTGAATAATGTTCAGGATATGTTCAGAGTATATTCTGCTTCTTCCTGAGCTCCATCTGCAGGAGTTCCACTGTGTTCCTTGTTTCACTCTCAGGGCTCTGAAGTTCTGGTGATGATTGTAAAGTTGCTCTGAAAAAAATCTTTACTGTAAAAAGTTCTATAAAAATACAATTCTTTTCACAGCTCCTACATTAATCATGACAGACTCTGTCCATGCAATCACATGTTAACTAACATCACACTGCTCAATAATAGACTACATTTTAGATATTTAAATCCAGATTTACTGAGTATAAGTGAAATATTCTGTTATTTAAGCCATAATGCAAGTTTATTTACAGGATAACACTTGTTTTTAAGAATATTAACTCTATACACAAACTACTGTTCCAACATTGAGATAATCATATGGATACCAGAATCTGAACCATAACCAATCTGATATGTATAAGAATCTGCATAGAGTGACACTTTGAAAATAGAATCGGCACATGAAGCTCACTGCCAAAGAGGGAAGGATCTTAATGCGATTAATAGCAGTTCAGTTGCAAGAGCAAATAATAGAGAAGAGAGAGGGCACCCTTGGCGACTACCACACTGCAAATTAAAATAATTTGGTTGAATATTATTACTATGGATACTGGCCTGGGGGGATACATATAAAAGCTGGCTACAAGAAATAAACCCATTCCCAAAGTGATATTGGAAAGATAGCCACACCCTACCTGATCAAATCCCTCAAGTGAAACCCCTCAAGTGCATCAAGTGAAACCACCACTTCAGGGGTTATAATAGACTGTCAAATGTATATTATATTTAAAAGTGTGTGAATATTGGAAACAGCCTGTTTGCTCCATAGATGTAATGTTTGTTAGTATTATTTCAATTCGACAGGCTAGTGCTTTGGCCAGTATCTTCACATCCACATTTTGTAGTGATAGGGGTCTATAATAACTACAAAGCATTGGAACCATGTCCTTCTTTAACAGCAACATAACAGAGGACTTGCTGAATGTCTCTGGAGGAGACCCACATTGTAATGACTCATTATAGACACCCAAAAGTAATGGAGACAGTTTATTTGGAAATTTCTTTATAAAATTTAACCAGGAAGCCATCTGGTCCAGGAGCTTTAATATGCTGGAAGAATCCTTAATCTGTGAAATATGTCATGAAGCAGCTTGTCTTCTCAACTAGTGCTGTGGAAAGTAATAAGTAAATATATGTTATATTTTTCTTATTACCTATTTTAAACTGCATATAATCCATTGTATAATACTGCTCTTTATGTAACTCAGAGAAGCGACTCATTCATTATTATCAAATGGCCTTAATTCCTACAATTTACAGCAGAGTGTGCACATCACTGTCAGAAGAATTACACACTATCCATAGGAGAAGACAGAGCAGATGGGTATATTTTTAAAGAACATGTTGAAATAATGAAAACAAGATAAATCATGCTGTTAGAATATTAATGGTTGATATTTTCTTTAGAAGACACAAAGTACAAATTATTAATATATACACACCCCATGAAAGAGCTGGGGAAATGAAAATCCATCCATCCATCCATCTTCTATACCGCTTAATCCTTGTCAGGGTCACGGGGAAACCTGGAGCCTATCCCAGGGAGCATCGGGCACAAGGCGGGTTACACCCTGGAAAGGGTGCCAATCCATCACAGGGCACAATCACATACACATTCACAGACCCATTGATACACTATGGAAACTTTGGACATGTCAATCAGACTACCATGCATGTCTTTGGACTGGGGGAGGAAACCGGAGTACCCGGAGGAAACCCCTGCAACACGGGGAGAACATGCAAACTCCGCACACACAGGGCCATGATGGGAATCGAACCCCCGACCCTGGAGGTGTGAGGAGAACTAAGCCACCGTGAGCCCGAAAATGAAAATGTTTTTATAAATTACAAGAATTGCTAAATGTTGGTTTTGAAATAATAATTTGTGGATAAGATAATATAAAGAGAATATGTGAAATGAGTGAACTGAAAGCTACTTTTAGAGAGTGATATCCTAACAAATGTGGTTTCACTAGAATTGACAGAATATATGTATCCACAGAATATATGTATCTAAAGGCTTTAAAACAATAGCTTACAATACTGAATATTTAGTAGACTCAGATCTTGTAAATATTAAACTAAACTTGGGAATAAATGAGATAAGAGGGTTTTGGAAACTAAATAGACAATGCCTTAAAAACAAAGATGTCATTTTAGAGATAAAAGATGAAATAAAAAGAATTCTAAAAAAGTTCTAAAAAATACTTGTTGAATTATGGAACATCCTAAAGACACGATTGCAAATATTCCTGAAACAATGCAAAAATGTAAATAAATGGAGAGTGCATGCATGAATCTTTTTAACATTCTTCATATCTCTGGGTTATGAGGTAGGTTGGCAAGACTAAAAAATAAATAAATAAATAATACAATAATACATCCAATCTCCAAAAACCATGTTGAATAATGTGTTATGGTCTGATGAGACCAAACTATATATATATATATATATATATATATATATATATATATATATATATATATATATATATATATATATTCACCTAAAATGATTCTTATTGTTTATGATTTTAATTCATAGGTTAGAATTTCAGGTAGAAAAGGTCATGATTTAACTAGGTTAAAAAAAATTTAGCACAGAGCCTGCCATTTTAACAGGGGTGTGTAGACATTTTATACCCACTGTATCTAGAGAATACCTATAGCAAGTTATGAAGTTTTATCATTTCCCAGAAAAATTTATTGATGATAAATTACTTAACAAAGTTTCAAAAGTACAAATCAACATCAATGGTATATTAACAGAACCATTTAATGTACACATATTGGTGAAGGAGGGATATCCTTTAAGTTCTGCACTTTATATTTTAGCAATCTGTCCACTTTTAAATAAAATAAAACAACATCCAAGAGTAAAAGTACAGAACTTGACACAAATAATAGTTAAAGTTACAGCATACACTTATGATGTAAATGTAATAGTTAAAAAATAATTAGACATTATATATGACCACTTTAAAACATATGAAGCAGTAGCTGGAGCAAAAGGGTGTGCCAAAAACATAGAGCAGCTCTCAAGCATATATTGTCAGATTATTTGCTATTTAGCAATGCTGAAGGTGGACGAGGCGCTTGTGAGCTACCTCTCTCCATCAACGGCAGGTAATTTAGGGGGGCCGGCTTTGCCATCCAAGCCATGTAAGGCCACCTCGGCGCTGGTGAGCAAGGCCTATGCGGCAGTGGGTCTTGCTTGTGACTCACTGCATACAATGGTAGTATTGCAGGCCTACCAGGCAGACCTGCTGAGTGAGCATCCATGAATGGAGCCCGGGCCAGCGCTATTGCGAGGGAGGCACAGGAGGGGAGTGTTGTGGCCTGCCTCCCTTTGCAGAGAGCCAGGGGAACTGAGCAGCCATAGTCACAGCCTGCTAATAGGCCTGATCTGAGAATGATCATAAAGGTCAAGCAGACAAAAAAGGAGTGGTCCTGAGGGGACACAGAGGGACGTATCAGGGGATATGAGGTTGTTAGGGCAGTTAGCCCCGAGTACTACTGTTGGGCCTCCCCTAGCCAAGGCTGTCCCAAGTTTTCAGTGTTCTCTGGTCAGCGAGCTGTCACTGGACAATGAAAATCTGATACTTTCCCTCCAATAGAAGTTAACGTCACTAAAAGACCATCTGGCAGCATGGAAGCTACTGTCAACTGTGTCTTGATGGGTTCTGTCTACCTTAGAAAAGGTTTACCGGGTCCAATTCAGAGCTCGAGGTTACATCTATACTTCTTTTCCCATGATCGCTCTGCTCCCACAAGTTCTAGCAAGAGTTCGCCAAGACTGTCTAGGTCTGCTGCTAGTAGTACCTTATTGGCCAACTCGAATATGGATCACAGAGATAAGATCCCTGCTGGATGGCACTACTTAGGAGATTCCCATCCACAGGCATCTACTGTCTCAAGCCAGAGGGCTGATTTATCACCCTCGGCCAGAACTATGGAAACTGTGGGTCTGGCCCCTGGGGGGAACCAGCTCATAGATTCTGGTCTCGCAACTGAGGTTGTAGAGACCATGTTGAATGCTAGAGCTCCATCCACGTTGAAATTGTATGCGCTCAAGTGGCGACTTTTTGTCTTGTGTTGTGAGGAATGTCAGCTAGACCCAGTGAACTGCACAATAGCTACAGTCCTGGAGTTCTTATGAGGATGTTTCTCAGCAGGGTTGGTTCTTTTTACAATCAGGGTCTACGTGGCCACCATTTCAGTCAGCCATGCCCCTACTGATGGAGCCTCTGTTGGGCATCATCCTCTAACTTCAAGGTTTATGCACGTTGTCAGACGGCTGAGGCCCATCTTCAGACCATCCGAATGTAGTGGGGTGTGTGTCGTGGTTAAAACGTTACTCTTATTAACTACGTGGCCAATGGGCTCTCTCCCTACCACAGTATATGGCCTCTCAGAATGCGTCATGGTCGAAAACCCGCCCCTGCCTTTCGTTGCTACAGAGTGTGACGTTGGGCTACTGAGACTGTGTGTGGGTGTGATGTGCTGCTCACAATCAGTGCGCTGTGCCGTCAAGGCTCCCAACTGTGTAGCATGGTAATTTAACGTAGCTCTGGTTGTGCCAGCTGTCGTCATCACAACTATTAAAGATGCTATCATGACTTTCATTTGTACCATCGTGAGTATCATGTCATCGGATCACGGTAGGTAAATCATTTAGTTCTGTCATTTGAGCTAAACTATCTTGCATGCTTTCCAAATTGAGGTTGTAACACCTGTTTGTTCTTAGGGTCCTCAATTTTGCATGCGTTAAGGCGAGCTGAGTGAGATGTGGTCATATCGGTATAGCGCCTCCCCCTCACTCACGGAGCCACGTTGCTGTTTGGTTTTGCTGTTTGGTTCTGCTGCTTTGTTGGCTGGTTGTTTTGATTTGTCTTTATTGTTTTATGTTTTGTTTTGTTATTGTGCTTCGTGTTGGTTACTGTCACTGAGATCGGTTTTCTGTCATTTAACTGTCTTTATCAGTTATGCTGATACTGCTATGTGGTAGTAGTGGTTTTGGTCAGCTTTGGTAAACTTGCTACTTGTAATCAGTTTGAGTGTGGGTTATCTGTGTTTTTGTGACAGTAAGCTCGTTTTTGTTTTGTTTTATTCTTTTGTTTGTCCGTTTTGTGTATATTGTAATTGATTTTGTGTTTTGTTTTCTCCTTGTAGGAGCTGAGTGTTTCCTGAGGTTGGGGGGGGGGGGGTTCTTTGCTGCACCTTTAGGCTTTACTTAATTAAGGGTCGTTATTATTGCTGTGTTTATTTGCAGTGAATTTGGTGGGTATGATTCTGATTAGTGGGGTGTTTTTCCCTTTTGTATAGCTGGTGCTGTCGTACTAGCCTGCCCTTCATACAGAAAGCCTCAGCCCTCCTATGATTATTGTTAACTTGTCACTGTTTTATTTGACCAATGCCTGACTGTGTTGGATGTTTTTTTTAAATAATTCTTGGCCAGTCTTTTTAATTTTAAAATAAAATGTATTTTTATATGGAAACCCATGCCTCTTGCCTGTTCTAAGTGGAACGTACTTGTGTGTCCTTATTTGGGTTATTTTCCCCGTTTTCTCGGGGTGGCGTAGTTGGTATATTTATGAAACGAAACAAACGAGCGAGCCACATTGCTACAAGTGGCATAGTTGGCAGGATCTCCATAGTATACATACGAAAATAAGAGCCACATTGCTACAAGTGGCGTAGTTGGCAGGATCACTATAGTGTATAAACAAAACGAGCCACATTGCTACATGTGGCGTAGTTTTTATTTTCCCCGTTTTCTCGGGGTGGCGTAGTTGGTACAAAACGAAAATAAGAGCCACATTGCTACACATACCTTCCTAGGACCTTTATGTGGTCCTGGAAGGTCTGTCAGGTGCCCCATTTGAGCCCTTAGAATCAGCCTCTGAGAAGCTTCTGACTCTAAAGGTAGCTCTTCTGCTGGCCCTGTCATCTCTCTAGAGAGTAGGAGATCTACAAGCTCTCTCTGTTGCCACTTCCTGCCTTGACTTTGCCCATGGATTAGCCAAAGCCTTCCTATATCCTAGGCTGGGTTATATTCCTAAAGTGCCTACTTCTGCTGCCCAGCCAGTAGTGTTTCAGGCTTTCTGCCCTCCTCCGGTCCTCACATCGGAACAAGAGAAATTGCACCTACTGTGTACAATAAGGGCTCTCTGTACTTATGTCCACCACTCTGGCCAGTGGCGTAAGTCATAGCAGATGCTGGTCTGCTTTGGTGGCAACCGTAGAGGTGATGCTGTGACAAAGCAGCGCATCTCTAATTGGATAGTGGAAGCAATCTCTATTGCTTATGAGGTGCGTGGTCTCGCTCGGATCATTTTGTACAGGCCATACCTTCAGTATGACGGAGTGGGTATTGTTATTCCCACAGAGTGGAGCTCACGCAACATTGAGTGAATTATGTATTCGCTTCAGATAATAGAGGCCGACGGCGCTGTTCACAGGTGCCATTTTTATCATGCAACATGCTTAATTGCCATGTCACCTGATCACGGCAGGCCTGGTTTAACCAAAGTACTTACACCTTTTCTCAGGTCTGAAGCCAGTAGTTTCTGGCTTCCCTGCAGCTATCCATTTAACTGGCGCAATTTGCTTTTTATCTTTCCTGATTCACCTTTCTATTTCAGATGCCCAGCTCACTATAGAGTTAAATGTGTGTTCAGGTGGGTTAGCACCGACACAAAGTGTCTGCTGCACTTGTGGGCTTGCATTATTTTTAAGATATTCTAAGAGGATTCGATCATCTTTAGTGGGCTCAGCTATACCCAAAAATTATTCCTCAAATGACTCTTTACCTTGCTTTGTGTTCATTATCCTACTCCATTTGGCTGGAAAATGTCCCCTAAGGATCAAAAGGGCATGCTTGACTCACACACAGACTCTCACACACAGACTCTCACACACAGACTCTCACACACAGACTCTCACACACAGACTCTCACACACAGACTCTCACACGCACACTCTCACACGCACACTCTCACACGCACTCTCACACACACTCTCACACACACTCTCACACACACTCTCACACACAGACTCACACACAGACTCACACACAGACTCACACACAGACTCACACACTCTCACACTCACACACATTCACGCACACTCTCTCACGCACACTCTCACGCACACGCACATGCACACGCACACTCACTCACACAGACCGAGCGAGAGAGAGACTGTACAATAAGGACAAAAAAACAAAACTGAAAAACGACTTGAAATAAAACTGAATAATTAGGTGTGCTGTATGTATATTTTTGACCTTGTGTTGACAGAAAACCCCAAATACATTAAAACTTGTGAACCAAATTCTTGCCCAGAATTTTTTCTGCCCCAGAAAAAATTATTGAAAGCCCAATATTGCCATTACATTCATGTTCATGATGAGTGTATGTAAACTTCTGACCGCAACTGTATGTACAATCCTTTATTTTCCCTTTGGATTTTGAGCAGTTGCTTTTCTTTGCATCACTACACACTATATTTCTGTTACACTTAAAGTGCAGTTAAGCAGACACATGGTGTATTAAAAATACAGAATACTTATGAATTGGTGTTTGTTTAGAATGTTTAGTTCCAGTGGTGGCACAAACTCAGTTATTTATTTACAATATAATAAAATATCCATTACATCTAATTATATTATAAGTAAATTTTCAATATTAATCATATTAATATAATTTTTTAGTTGTGTTAACCTTTTCACAAATTTTATCCTGTGTTATTTCTTCTTTTTTTGGGGGGGGGGGGGTTTATAAAAATAAGAAGGTATAGTGAGTGAAAGCTTTGAGGAGCTGTTTGATAATTTGCATTAGTGTTAGTTCATTATGTATTATTTTATTTCCTTCCAGTATCAGATATGGTTCAATTAAAGGGAGAAGTTGGACTGCTCTGGCCTCCAAACTGAGAACTGAATCTGACTGTGAATACACTGGATCTCACTGGGAATAATCTCGGAGACTCAGGAGTGAAATGTTTTTCTGCTGTACTGGAGAATCCTCACTGTAAAGGGGAGACACTGAGGTAAAATCATCTCTCTGAGAGTCACATGACCTGCTCCTCGGTAAGACACATCCGCTAATAGTGAGACTGAAGCAGAGGTTTTACATTAATTATCAATCTTTTTACTGCAATTGATGAATAACATATTAATAATCCTGTACTATAACTCCACATCAAATAAACACATCCCTTAGTTTATTTAAAGTGCACCTATAATGGTTTTTCAAATATTACCTTTCATGTAGTGTGTCATAGAGCTGTTTGTGAATGTAAAACATCTGCAAAGTTTCAAAAATCAAAGCGCACGACAAGCGGGGTTATCGACTCCCAAAAGAAGGAACCGATTCTGAACAGCTGAAATGACTCGTTAGTGATTCTAGACTTATTTCCTTTACTCACCTACATAGGTTCGTAACAAAAAGTCCCGCCTCTGGTCTTCATCGGCTGCTCGCTGACAGACGGAGCTGAAACTCGTAACGGTAATGAGTGTTTCCTTTTTGAAACATGCTGACAGCAATAGACCAATCACAACAGACTTGGACATCTGACCAATCAGAGTAGAGCATGCTCTCTGAAAGGAGGAGTTTAGAATGAATCTTTTAGAATGGATCATTGAACGAGTCATTTGTGACACTGGAAAAAAAAAAAGGTAATGCTGAAATTTAAATTATGAGCACATTAAAGTGTTTTTTGACCACATAAATCTTTTGTATGAGACCTCTAAAAGAAAATTAGGCACGTTTCAAATCCATAATAATCCATAATAATCACATTTTATTGGCTACCACACACAGTGAACACATACAGTGAACGCTCATAAATAGACCACTAGTACAACTACTACTAACTAGTGCTACTACTACTACTACTACTACTACTACTACTAATAATAAAAAAATATAATGCATTTTATTTTCTAATATTAATATTATGAAATTAATATTGATATTAGGCCTATATTAATAAATAAGTCTATTTCACTATGACCACTAACCAAGAGCAAAGAATAAGTAGCTGTATGGTACAGGAGGACCAGCTATAATAAGCTAGATAACAGCTTATTAAAATATTCTTTCTCAATTGTGGTAATATTTAAACATTTTTATTTGAAGTAGCACTGAACATGAATGCACATCTGGATGACACACTATCATCATGTGACATTAAACTCACCTATTTTCATGTCTGCAGAGTTCTGGGTTTCATTTGGAAGCAGGTCAGCAGAGCTTTAAGAGGGAATAAGGAGGAGAAGAAGAGGGGTGTATACATATGAGAGTATGTGTGTGTGTATATATGTGGATGAGAAAATGTATATTTGAAAGCGCATGTCTATGTGTATATGAGAGAGAGAGAGAGAGAGAGAGAGAGAGAGAGAGAGAATGAACCCTGCTGCCTGTCCCAGCCTCACTGTTCTTTGTCGCTGTTCTAATGCTAGAGCCATCAGTGCCTGCAGAACTGCAACTTGCCTTCACACCAAAGGCAAAAGCTGTTAATTTAAAACACTTCACAGGCTTTGATAAAAACTTTTTGCTTTCCTCCCACTTTCTCCTTTTTTTAATCTGCTGGCTCACAAATTATTATTTTGTTTTTGTCTGTAGAGGTAAAATGGACTGGAATAAATGGCACCCATTAAGCAGCACTCTTTTCTGGCTCATCTTTATGAAGGGAAAAGACCTAAAATTATGGTTTTTACCCAAAAGTGGAAGAAAATTTACAGCACTCTGGCTCTGGAGATTTCAGAGAACAGACTACAAACTTCTGCTCAACACAGTGAAAATGTTGTCGTATCACCCCACACTGTCATGGATTATTATTCAGAAACCTAAGTCTATAATACTAGAATCGTATTACACTCGTTTTACAAATTTATCTGAAACAACAGTGATGCCAAACTTTTAAACGATAATGTATATTTTTGTGAATTGCTACAAAACTATAAACATCAATTTTGAACATGTGCATAAATCTTCTGTTCCACCCAAACAAACAAAGTCTTCTGAATAAAACCCTAAGAAGACCCCATTTTCACCCACATCTATTATAGAATATTTTAAAACAATCAAAATGTAATTCACTCATGTATAACCAAAGTATAAGGTGTGAAAGGGTATCAACAAATTATAATAACTTATGCTTAAAGAGTATAACCAAATGTTAATCAGTATACTGGTACCTGTTCATGCTGGGAAAGTATGTAATCTTTTTAGAATGTAATCTTTTTTTAAAAAGAGAGCTGGCTGTACCACGCCACCATTAAAAACAATGTAAGGAGGGAAGCCCAAATCTTAGAATTAATGGTGGTGCACGGCCAAGTTCTGAATAAATAAAAAAAGAGGGAAAAACCCAGCCTTATTGTCACATTTCAAAGATGGTTATGGAAGCAATCGCAGATTTTCCACGTTTTATTATATAAACCAACCAAAACACAAAGGATACTTAGACAGATGCAAAACACTGTGGTACAGACTACACATAAACTAACAAGACCAAAACACGGTAACATGGAACACGGTAGTCTAAGACAATCGTAAGACCAAGAAGCAATGCAAACAATGGCTACATATAGGTGTGCTCGTTAACAGAAACGTGATTCAGGTGCAGGTGGTCATGTGACATATTGTAGTACAGTGCACTGGCTGATGGGAACTGAAGTGCAGAGTTACCTCCTTGATATATGACAGAACCCCCCCAAGGGCACTTCTTCCGGAGCACCAAAAATACACTCCCTTCCTCCGGGACAACTTCCTCCGTGAGGCCAGGGCGGGGAGCAAGGTTTTCTGCGAGGCCAAAGGGAGAAACGATGCTCTCCGCGGAGCATGAGGGGGGAACAATGTCCTCCATAGAGCAGGAAGGGGGAGTGACATATGGCGTGCAGCAAAGAAGAGGAACGCCATCTTCAGCGGAACATGGAGGCAGAGCGACGACCTCAGCCGAGCAGGAAGACAGAGCGACGACCTCAGCCGAGCAGGAAGGCAGAGCGAAGAGGAACGCCATCTTCAGCGGAACATGGAGGCAGAGCGACGACCTCAGCCGAGCAGAAAGGCAGAGCGACGACCTCAGCCGAGCAGGAAGGCAGAGCGACGACGTCAGCCGAGCAGGAAGGCAGAGCGACGACCTCAGCCGAGCAGGAAGGCAGAGCGACGACCTCAGCCGAGCAGGAAGGCAGAGCGACGACCTCAGCCGAGCAGGAAGGCAGAGCGACGACCTCAGCCGAGCAGGAAGGCAGAGCGACGACCTCAGCCGAGCAGGAAGGCAGAGCGACGACCTCAGCCGAGCAGGAAGGCAGAGCGACGTCCTCAGCCGAGCAGGAAGGCAGAGCGACGACCTCAGCCGAGCAGGAAGGCAGAGCGACTTCCTTAGCTGAACAGAAAGGCTGAGTGGCATCCTCAGCCGAGCAGGAAGACAGATCGACGACCTCAGCCGAGCAGGAAGGCAGAGCGACTTCCTTAGCTGAACAGAAAGGCTGAGTGGCATCCTCAGCCGAGCAGGAAGGCAGAGCGACGTCCTCCACCGTGCAGAAAAGTGGAGTGCCTTCCTCAGCAGAGCCGGCAAGCACAGCGGCATTGTGCACAGGGTTGGCGAACAGAGGGGAGCACTTGGGTATATTAGGACATGGAGCAACGTCTTCAGCCAACCCTGGCACCTGAGCGACGTCCTCAGCTGAACCGAAAAGCTGAGCAGCGTCCTCAGATGAGCAGGGAGGCTGACTTTTGTTCACCACTGACTCTGTTCGCTGAACTAGATCCATTATGTGGGAGGGAGGGTGGGAGATGGTATTAGCCCAGACCACAGACTCCCACTTGTACCCGGACTCCTCCTCCTGTTGGCATGGTGCGGCATAGTCCTCCGCGAACACAGGTGGTAGAGTGAAGCCCAGGTATTTCATGGCGACCTGCTGCTTACGTGGCTCAGCTTGGTACTCCTCCTCCTGTTGTTGTGGCGTGGCATAGTTTTCCGTGAACATAGGTGGTAGATTGAAGCCCAGGTACTTCATGGCGATCTGCTGCTTCCATTGAAGGTCTTACATTCTGTCACGTTTCAAAGGTAGATGCAGAAGCAATTGCAGATTTTCAACATTGTATTATATAAACCAACCAAAACACACAGGATATTTAGACAGATGCAAAACACTGTGGTACAGACTACACATAAACTAACAAGACCAAAACACGGTAACATGGAACACGGTAGTCTAAGACAAACGTAAGACTGAGAAGCAGTGCTAACAATGGCTATATAGAGGTGTGCTCGTTAACAAAAATGTGATTCAGGTGCAGGTGGTAATGTGACATATTGTAGTACAGTACAGTGGCTGATGGGAACTGAAGTCCAGAGTTACCTCCTTGATATATGACACTTATGAGAATCGTGTTTTAGAATTGTATAAAAGCATGTATCAAGGAAGGGAGTTGATCTGCAGACCAGCTCGGCTTTGTTGTTTGAATAATAAAGTCTATCTTTTGACATCAAGACCCCGAGACTCTTAAAGTGCTTTTTGCTGAACAAGATTCCAGGACACTATCTAATAAGTGGAGCAAGTGTTACACATTTCCATCTAATGAACTTTAGTTAGCTAGTTAACAGTTAGTAGGCTTGTCTTATGGTTTGCTAATCTGCTATTGTTTCAGAATTTACAACAGAAACATGCAATGAAATCAGTTCCTTTATTTATCTAAAGGCCACATAAAGTGTGAGCCCTGACCTGAACCCAGCTAACACAGTTACGTTGTGAAGAAGTAACCGTACATCACATTAGAAAAAATAACATTCAGCCACAAGAACAATATATTTACATTTAATAACATCTGGAACACATTTTTATTTATTTTAATCTAAAACGAACACCTGGAAACGAACCCCACACATGCTCCCAATCATATCTCTACAAACTTCTATGAAAGAAGGGGAAAGGATAAAATATTTGAAATATTTGAAAATATTTATATATTTGTGTTTTTACCTGTATATATGCATATATGTTGATATTATATATTGTTAATCTTATAATTAGTTATAGCACTATTGTCATTATTACCATTATGATTATTAAAACTATTTCATTATCATCAATATTATTGTCAGCATTGTCATTACTGTTGTTATTATTGTCACAATTATGGATATACCTTTATATATAGTTGATTTAATGTGTGTTTTCTGATTACTGTGACTGTATTATCATATCATACATTTAAAACCTATTAATATATAATAACAGATAATGTTTATTTCATATGACTAGACTTAGTATATTTGATTATTAATATTAGACTCTGTAAACATATCTATAAAACTACAGACTTACTGTACAACACATATTTATACATATCTATAAAACACCTATCTATAAAACTACAGACTTACTGTACAACACATATACATATCTATAAAACTACAGACTTATAGTCCCCATTTTTAAAGATTTTTCATTTATTTATTTTTTAATCTCTCTCTACTCTTTATTCTACAGCTTGCCTTGCATATATATATATATATATATATATATATATATATATATATATATATATATATATAATTTTATTTTTATTTTTTACATACATGGATAGAGATGCACACACACAACACAACCTCACACCTACACTTCACATAATCACAGAACAAGACTTCCATCCCAAAGATTAGCAGGTTGTAACACATAGATAATGGATCCAGATTCAGTTGTTTGGGCACCAGTTGTAATGCTTTTACCTGGAGATAAGTTGTTTAGTCTGACGAATCAGAGAGCCAAACAGCAAAAGTCTGCATTCCACACATTTAATGGCAGATTCACAGGCAGCACATTCTTCTCATACATGAGGGAATAACATAAACCTTAAGCTTTACAAAGAAACTAAGGCATAATAAAATAGGCAGAAGTGCTTCTTTTTTGGGGGGGGGGGGCTCAAATCACCTTAGCCTCAGTCAGATTATCAGTTCACATTTACCTATAGACATAGCCACTGTTTCCCTGTTTAAAATTATTTGGAATCCTTTGAAGAGGATGGAGTTACATCATGCACTTTTATTAGCCATGTCCATCAATCTGGTCCTTGTGATGTCTTTTTTTTCTATTTTACAAAATTATTGTGCTCAGAATTTCTGCAGCTGAAAACAGAAACCAAATAGCTTTCTGATTAAGTGTAGTATCTGCATATAGGTTCGTAATGCATTATACTTTCTTTATAATGATGATGTCATGATGAAGTGCTTCTTTTTGTCATTTACTTGTGTAGGTTTAGGTATTTGTATATATATATATTTTTTTAAATGTCAGTTAGATGTAGGATTTGCTTATGATGAATGCTATAGTTTGCATTAAATTATGTTGTGGATAAATCAACCTTTTCAGCCTAAGTCAAAAAACTTCAGCGACAGAGAGTTTAGTAGATGTCAAGAAGTAAATAAACTTTATTGAAACAATAAAGTGTGACAGTCTGTAGAAAGTCTAAATTATGCAAACACACACAGCACTTTATATACCTCCACAGTGTATCCATCTTAGGTGGGGTTTTGCCTTTCCTCATTAAAAACAATCTTCTTTGCCACAATTAAATATTCATGTCTATATGTTATCTTATATTTGTGGAGCATGCGCAGTTAGTTGTTTTTTTTTTTTTCTTCCTCGAAACGATTTCATGAGGTCATGGTTCCTTCTTTTTTTTTTTTTTTTTAACAAAAAAAAGGTTTCACACAGGCTTGTGTGTCCTGACCTTGATCCACACTCCCTTTTAGGCCTTACTCGTTAATTGTTATCGGGCCTCAAATTATCTGCTTCTGTGGAGGAAGATACAGGCTGGTACAGAAAGAACAATTATTGTATTATTGTGCAGTAAGACAGAGAATTCATCTGATTCAATACATACTCAGAATATAACTTGACCAAACATTGTTCTATGGATTTAGATTATGCTTCTAACTATTGATCATACATATAGATTATGTTTTTTAACTAATATTGATTATTCGATTATCCTTAAGTAATAATCGAAGTAATATTGCTTAAGTAATAATTCTAAATGTTGGTTATACATATTGAATACACTTCATTAACATGTCTAAATGTTAGTTACACATATTGATTACGCTTCATAAATATTTTCTATATCTATATTTTCATATATATTTTCTAAGTATTGAAATATATATGAACACACCATTGATCTGCCCTTGGCATCACTGTGTAGAACAGGGGTGGGCAATCTTATCCGGAAAGGGCCGGTGTGGGTGCAGGTTTTCATTCCAACCAAGCAGAAGCCACACCTGAATCTACTGAAGGCCAAGATCAACTGATTAAACAGGTGGAATCAGGTGTGTCTCCTGCTTGGCTGGAATGAAAACCTGCACCCACACCGGCCCTTTCTGGATAAGATTGGACACCCCTGATCTAACCAATAGTCACAAATAGGTCCTCGCTAACTGATTACACCAGTTAAAGCTGTGTCACCTGATGCCTGAGTACAATATAACTGAACCACGTTAGTCAAACTGCTGAGGGAGTGTCCGGAAGTGACATCAGAATTGTTCACAAGTAGCGTTTTAAATGCTTCTAAGCAGCTGCTTCGAATTTTTCCTATATTGTTTTAGATTTTCATAAAGATCTCTAAGGACCGTCTCCAAGCTCTAGACTTCTGAATACCTTCTAGAAAATTATTTTCAGTTATTAGTAAAAAAAACAAAACAAAAAAACAAAAAACAAAATAACAACAACAAAAAAAAAACAGGAAACGTTACAATAGAAACCCCTATGATTGGCTGTAGAAAATGACAGCTGAGGTAAATCGTCCAATCAGAGCTTGTTGCTATAGCATTTGTAAGCGAGCTCATGGTCATTATACAAATAAATATTTCTCCTCGTTGTAGTTTTTGTGTCTTTCGTTTAAGATTGTAGGGGAAATGTGAGACACGTTATATGAGCATGCCGTGTGAGAGTATTAGGCTTCGCTCGGTGTGTGTTGCGGTCAGGTCCCTCGCCGGTGAGATGAGTCCGATCAGGAAGTTAGCAGAAGCCGGGGGTAATGTGTTCGCTAGCTAGGAAACATTTTCGCCGGTCTGGGCTGTTCCCTTTGTCTGAGACGAGGCAGCGCGTGTTCTTTTGTTTGGGCAGCCGGTTTTCTTTTGTTTGAAGAGTGGTGTTCGTGGAGGCTTTGAAAACATGCAGCGCACGAAGAAATGTTTCACGGACGGTCTGATTCATCTCGCCATCCTGTTTAGTTTGATAGATGTTCGGGTGGACATTGATTCCTATTTGAACAGCCCGTTCAACTCGCCGTTAATAGAGATAGAAGGAGGGCTGAGCTCTGCTTTCGTACAGACCCCATTTAACCATTACCGGGAAATTGCGGCCGGTCATCACGTGCACACCAAATGCCCCGAATTAGAAGATTACTTTACGAGTCGGAGGCTGCTGAATGAAGTGCGCGCGCTTGGCTCGCCGGTTAGTTTCCCTACGCGACTCAGTACGTGGCTCGTGCACCTGGTGCCTAACGGCGTGGGACCGGAGGAAGCGCAGGACAATAGCGGGTATGCGGGCGATGAGGACACGAGTGATGAAACCCGTGGGAATGAATCCGACAACCATCCGGTGAGTTGTTCGCCTCTGAACTTTCCCAAGAGCAAAATAGACAAACCTTGCTGAACAACTTTAGATTAAATGTAAGGCAAGATAGCAGCACAGCTAGCTCTCCTGTAATAAAACTTGTAATGGTGACGAAACGGAGCATCTCTGGAACGTGTAGGACATGGGGGGGGGGGGGACAGTAGGACACTGGGAAACCATGTTGGACACGGGGGGAGGGGGTGTAGGACACGGGGGGAGGGCGTGTAGGACACTGGGAAACCATGTAGGACACTGGGGGGGGGGACAGTAGGTTACTGGGGGGTACGGGGGGGACAGTAGGACACTGGGGGGACGGGGGGGACAGTAGGACACTGGGAAACCATGTTGGACACGGGGGGAGGGGGTGTAGGACACTGGGCAACCATGTAGGACACTTGGAGGGGGACCGTGTAGGACACTGGGAAACCATGTAGGACACTGGGGGGGGGACAGTAGGACACTGGGGGGGACGGGGGGGACAGTAGGACACTGGGAAACCATGTTGGACACGGGGGGAGGGGGTGTAGGACACGGGGGGAGGGGGTGTAGGACACTTGGGGGGGCGTGTAGGACACTGGGAAACCATGTAGGACACTTGGAGGGGGGACCGTGTAGGACACTGGGAAACCATGTAGGACACTGGGGGGGGACAGTAGGTTACTGGGGGGTACGGGGGGGGACAGTAGGACACTGGGGGGGACGGGGGGGACAGTAGGACACTGGGAAACCATGTTGGACACGGGGGGAGGGGGTGTAGGACACTTGGGGGGGGCGTGTAGGACACTGGGAAACCATGTAGGACACTTGGAGGGGGGACCGTGTAGGACACTGGGAAACCATGTAGGACACTGGGGGGGGACGGGGGGACAGTAGGACACTGGGGGGGGGACGGGGGGACAGTAGGACACTGGGGGGGACGGGGGGACAGTAGGACACTGGGAAACCATGTTGGACACGGGGGGAGGGGGTGTAGGACACTTGGGGGGGGCGTGTAGGACACTGGGAGGGACGGGGGGGACAGTAGGACACTGGGAAACCATGTTGGACACAGGGGGAGGGGGTGTAGGACACGGGGGGGGACAGTAGGGGACGGGGGGGACAGTAGGACACTGGGAAACCATGTTGGACACGGGGGGAGGGGGTGTAGGACACGGGGGGAGGGGGTGTAGGACACTTGGGGGGGGGCGTGTAGGACACTGGGAAACCATGTAGGACACTTGGAGGGGGGACCGTGTAGGACACTGGGAAACCATGTAGGACACTGGGGGGGGACAGTAGGACACTGGGGGGGACGGGGGGGACAGTAGGACACTGGGAAACCATGTTGGACACGGGGGGAGGGGGTGTAGGACACTTGGGGGGGGGCGTGTAGGACACTGGGGGGGACGGGGGGACAGTAGGACACTGGGAAACCATGTTGGACACAGGGGGAGGGGGTGTAGGACACTTGGGGGGGGGGCGTGTAGGACACTGGGAAACCATGTAGGACACTTGGAGGGGGGACCGTGTAGGACACTGGGAAACCATGTTGGACACGGGGGGAGGGGGTGTAGGACACTTGGGGGGGGGCGTGTAGGACACTGGGAAACCATGTAGGACACTTGGAGGGGGGACCGTGTAGGACACTGGGGGGGGACCATGTGGGGGGGGGGGTAGGACACTGGGGGGGGGGGACCGTGTAGGACACTTGGAAACCATGCAGGACACTGGGGGGGGTGGCCGTGTAGGACACTGGGAAACCATGTAGGACACTGGGGGGGGACCATGTAGGATGGGGGGGGGGGTGTGTAGGACACTGGGAAACCATGTAGGACACTGGGGAGGGGGTCTGTGTAGGACACGGGGGAGACCGTGTAGGATGGGGGGGGTGTCGTGGGGGGGGGGGGTGTGTAGGACACTGGGAAACCATGTAGGACACTGGGGGGGGACCATGTAGGATGGGGGGTGTAGGACACTTGGGGGGGGACCATGTAGGACACTGGGAAACCATGTAGGACACTGGGGGGGACCATGTAGGACACTGGGAAACCGTGTAGGACACTGGGGGGATGTGTAGGACACTTAGGTGGGGGACCGTGTAGGACACTGGGAAACCATGTAGGACACTGGGAGGGACCATGTAGGATGGGGGGGGGACCGTGTAGGATGGGGGGGGGGGTTTAGGACACTGGGAAACCATGTAGGACACTGGGGGGGGGGGGTCTGTGTAGGACACTGGGAAACCAAGTAGGACACTGGGGGGGACCATGTGGGACACTGGGAAACCATGTAGGGCACTGGGAAACTGTGTAGGACACTGGGGGGGGGGGGACCATGTAGGATGGGGGGTGTAGGACACTTGGGGGGGGGACCATGTAGGACACTGGGAAACCATGTAGGACACTGGGGGGGACCATGTAGGACACTGGGAAACCGTGTAGGACACTGGGAAACCGTGTAGGACACTGGGGGGATGTGTAGGGCACTTGGGTGGGGGACCGTGTAGGACACTGGGAAACCGTGTAGGACACTGGGGGGATGTGTAGGACACTTGGGTGGGGGACCGTGTAGGACACTGGGAAACCATGTAGGACACTGGGAGGGACCGTGTAGGATGGGGGGGACCATGTAGGATGGGGGGTGTAGGACACTGGGGGGGGGAATGTGTAGGATGGGGGGGTGTAGGACACTTGGGTGGGGGACCGTGTAGGACACTGGGAAACCATGTAGGACACTGGGAGGGACCGTGTAGGATGGGGGGGGGGGTGTAGGACACTGGGAAACCATGTAGGACACTGGGGGGGGGGTCTGTGTAGGACACTGGGAAACCAAGTAGGACACTGGGGGGGGGACCGTGTAGGACACTGGGAAACCATGTAGGACACTGGGGGGGACCATGTGGGACACTGGGGGGGACCATGTGGGACACTGGGAAACCATGTAGGACACTGGGAAACTGTGTAGGACACTGGGGGGGGCCATGTAGGATGGGGAGTGTAGGACACTGGGGGGGGACTGTGTAGGATGGGGGGGGTGTAGGACACTTGGGTGGGGGACTGTGTAGGACAATACTTATAAGAACTTAACATTTATATCCTTCTTTTTTTTTCATATAGTCATGACCTCTGTTCCTGATCTGTCATATTTTAAAGCAGTTGTCTGTTCAACCCACACACTAGGGCTACAACTAACGATTATTTTCATAATTGATTAGTTGGCTGGTTATTATTATTATTATAATTATTTTTCGATTAATCGGATGGGGCGGGGCAACCTTTCAGTACCTTTTATTTTTTTTATTTTTTAGAATAAAATTCACAAACTGTGTGTTACAAATATAAATTCAGACTAAAACTTTACACAACTGTTTGTCCAAAACAGAAAAGAACCCAATACACACACACACACACGCGCACGGCCTCGTTACTAACACATCACTTCCATTATAATAAACGATAGAAGTTACACTGCAAGTGTGCAAATACACCATATAATGACAATAAACTTCAATTAAACTAAACCTTTTAATCAGCTTGCACCAGTTTCCCCTGCCCCTTACACACAGTGGAGCATTTTGGACATAAACATAAGTTTGTGCTCGTTCATCAGTTTGATTTCCACGGTGTTTAAAATGCTCACTGTCTTAGAGGACTTGGAGGTCGCACACTTTCTTTCTCAGTCACGTGACACTTTCGCCTCCATCTGATGATGACTGAGGTCATGTTGGGAATAAAAGGTAACCCTGACAAAGTAAACTGAAGAAAGTCATTGTCGGTAATTCTGGGTGTTTGCTAATGCTAGCGTGCGTATGACGTCATGCGCCGTCGTGGCTTATACTTCCGGTTAGTAAAAAAACCGCTAGTGTTATATTTGAGATATTACCTTTCTAAAATCCACACACTAGACGGTAGTGCATAGTGTAAGTGTACAGTAGTTCATTTGGGATAAAGCTTTAATATTTACTCTCCGAAGCGTGTTTTCTGAACAGAAGTAACGTAATGAGTAAACATGCCCCGTGCCGCACGCAGACCAACTAAACCATAATGAGATTTGTTACAGCAATTTTCATAATCGATTATTATTGATTTTATCGATTAGTTGTTGCAGCTCTAACACACACAGACACACACACATAGAGAGTTACTGACGGACTGTAAAGATGATAAACATACAGATCCCAGGTTATATCCAGTGTGTTGAATTTTTCTGAAAAAGCTGAAACAGCTATTTCAAGAGCCAGACACTGGTTGATGACTTGTTTTTTTTTTATTTATTGTCATGCATCTTTTTAAAGAAAATGATATTGACTTGCCAGTGAAATTGTTCTACAAGCCAGTTTTCTCCTTCATTCCTTTACACTGCATGGACCTGAGCTGACAAGAACAATAACCATTTTTTTTTTAATGTAAGGAAAAAGTGATCCTCTTGTGCAGCCTCTCATCTACAGGAATGTTGTTGCATTTCCTATGTTGTGTTGCACATGCTCACTTTCTAACTAACATGTATGGCACATTATGTACTTAGCTTTTCTTGTGCCCCACATGATCGCTATATTTATTTTCTTAATGCTGTTTGATTTTAATAGTTATATAAATTCTTTCTCTATTTCTGCCAATTTCCAGGAGGCCATTTTAACACAAGCAGAACAGGATATTGTGAAAGACTGTGAGGAAGGAGTCAATCGTGATTCACCAACTCAACTCTTTCAAAGCTCACCACAGGAACAAGAGGCAGGCTAACATTATTATTATTATTATTATTATTATTATTATTATTATTATTATTACTACTACTATTATCCTGATCCTGTTATGTTTGTTTTATGTTTACTGTCTGTGTGGTCAGCCTATGAACTATTATAATAATGGTATGATATAATGGTGTGATATTCTGTTTGAAAGGTTCTGTTAAGTAGCATTGGTCTACTTCCCCCTCGTTCTGGTGTTGAAGTCCACTCTCAATGGCCAGACTTCTTGTCAGATTTAAATGTGAGTATTTTGTCCCTTGAATGATGGAAAGAATAGTCTTCTCTCATTGTAGTGTTTTGGTAAACACAAGGTAGAAGGTAATAGTATGAAAAGCTACTTTTTTTTTTTTTTAACTATAAATCTAAGTGAGCAGACACAATACTAAAACAGTTCATTAGCTCAGTCCAGCACCTGGGATATTGTATCATTAATCATTTAGTTGTTGGGCCTAGGCTCACTCAGTTAAACCTCCTTTTTAAAAATATGCTGTGTCCCCAAATTCTACAAAGGTGTATTAGTATCCCGCTTTCAGTTCACGACACAGTAGAAGAGAAATAGGAATGCAATTCCAGCTAAATGCTTGGTTCATGCCAAGTTCAACAGACCATCTCGTGTAATGTTTTATTTATTTTATTTATTATTTTTTTAAACAATTCAAATTTTCACAGCCTTGGCTTCAACGATCTTCAGATAAATCTACAGAAGTTAACAAATGTTTTTTGATAATCAGAACTGTTTGTCATGAAATGCATTTGCATGTTACAAGAGAAGCTGCCAAACGGGATTCACGGCCACATCTAGATATGTAATATGTAAGATCAAGAGCTTGATGGAGCACCATAAAATTTGAGAATACTTAATTGGACTGCAGTTTTCATGTCATTTGAGCATTACTTACTAAATCTTAAGCTATTTTTTTTGCTCTTTACTTATGGAATTATTTGTAATAAATGCATAGATCTGATGTTCTCCAATTTGATATGATGAGTCACCTCAATGAGAAATTTCCATCTACCATTCTGAATTTCTGCCATTGCACCAAACACTTTTGCATCAAACTTGGCAGACATTTCAAGAATGAGGTCTTGAGAGATTCTTTTTTAAGTTTTGTCTAATTTCACCATTAGATTATGCTGTAATCAGGAAAACTTTTTGTTTGTTTGTTTGTTTTGGAAGTGTCTAGTTTAGAATCATGTCAAATCAGCATTTTTTTTTCAAAATATGTATATATATTTTTTTTGTCTATGCAGAGTACTTGGAAGCTAAGGTCACTTGATTCTATACCCACTATTGTGTATTATGCACCATTTGGAATTTCCTGAAAATTTTTGTCCAATCTTCACCACTTTTGGCTCGGGTCAACTTCAAAGTTGCACAAAAGTTATCAGATAGATTTTTAATATTTGAAATGTTCGCCCATTGCATGTAAACAATGATGGCGCAAAACTAGAAGTGTGGTTGTATTTTGGAAACATGCATATGGATTCACAAAATCATGTAAGTTATGACATGTACTCATCAAAATGAATCCAAAAGTTTGCATGCATGCATGCATGTCGACCCACGGCAGGTCAGAAAACCAATGCTAGGTCCTATCATGCCCATGCAGCATACAAAGCCGTTTCTGTTAGAATGTTAGAAAATAATGCAAATTAATCTCTGAAACCTGATATTTTAACAGATGGCTCTCTTCATATGGTCTGTAGAAAGAAGTGTCCATTTTAATCATTGATATGATTTTCAGTGTGTGTTTGTTTTTTTGTTTTTTGTTGTTTTTTTAAAGTGTGTTTTTTTGTTATTGGTGAAACCTTTTGTAGGTGTAAAAATATGTATGCACACTCAGCACTGTTGGAACTGCACATGCAAAGAAAAGTCAAAAGAAGTCCAATCATAAAAGTGTACAGTTAAGGTGACATTAAAATACCCATAGTAATGCATAATCTGTGTTTTTGAGCAGAACAAACATTTCAGTCAGTTACTAAAAATGTATAAAACAGCATGCACTCAACAAGCTCTCACAATGTTTGTCAACTGCTGTTGTTGTTTTCCTACCTGTTTGATGTCTGGGTGTTAGTACATCACTGGCTTCTTTTCTTTTTCAGGACATTCCAAATTTTTGTACTGACTAGGCCCATAGCTTGTGCAATGGGTCTGATATATATATTTTTTTAATTCCCCCCCTCTCTTCTCAGCTTTACACCCTTTGACACTGAGCACAACGTGATAAAGCGATGTGAATCGTCGATAAATGGTGCTTTCTCACCGAACGTGAAACGATAGCCTTCAGCTATTTCACGCCTGCACGATAGATGGTGCTGACCAAGAATGCATTTTACGCCTACACGCTTGGTGGCGCAACCCACTATTCAGCTGATCGGCCTATCATCTTTGACCACTGAGAAGAATAATCACTTAGATGTTGGCGCCTAGCTCCACAACACAAACTGTTAATCACAGAATAAGAAAGAAAATGGATTTTGCTGTGACTTATCAAAAAGTTATCTGTTCTCAGACACCAACGATAACAAGAACTCCATATCCATTCTCTTCTCATCCGGAATACTTTTCTTTAGTGTTTTACACTGGTCTTCAAAGCAGCTTTGTTTTTTCAACAGCTGTGGCTCTGGGCTCTAAAGCTCAGTTCATTGTGGAGCGACGGGGGAAAAATCGACACACTGGTTGGGGCGGGAAAAAAATAAACTCGCTTTGTCACGCTGCGATTGATCACGCCCGGTGTGAATAGCTCCATAGAGATCTCTTGTTTAGATTCAAGAGCATCATTGTGTCATACATTTGCGTTGATTAATCGCGCTCCATGTTAAAGGCCCTTTAAAATGACTTGTTTTTCTCCAATAGACAACACTCTGGTCTTCATGTGGGTTTATCCTTTTTAACAACAAATGTAGTCTTCAGAGGTGAAACCCATAGTTCAAACCAAGAGTAGACATTCAGAGCTAATTTAACAGGTCACACCTTGGGAAACATACACCTGTCAGTCACATGTTCCATATTTTTATTTACTTATTTATTTTTATCAAAATGGATAGGTTCAAACAAAAGGTGCCATGTTCTAAGTTTAACATGTCTTAATGTAAATATCAGGGAATGAAAACTGAAATTCTGATCTATCATCTTGTATTCATCTTTTGATCTCAAACCCAGATATCTTCAGTGTATAGCACACAAAAAAAGAATTGGCTTTGCCTTTCCAATACTTTCAGATCAGATTGTATATTCAAAAGGAACTTGCAGTGATAGGGCTGTACTAACCCATTAGCATTTAAAAAGTTTAAGATTTTGCTTTGGCCTGGTGTTGTTTGTAGCCCATATGCCTGGGCTACTCAAAAACACAAGATGCACACTTTTTTTTTTTTTTTTTTTTTTAGGTTATTACCTAATTTCATATTAACAAACATGTGTGTGTTCACTTTGGTAGTTTATTTTTAGTGTTTGATTTAATTTCTGTGAGTTTCTTCTGGGATTGGTTTCTGATGGGAACTTTCTGTGGTTCTTGAAAGTTTGTGAAACCTTTAGATTTTCTAAATATCTGCAAAAATATGGCCTAAAACATGTAGACAAAGAGCTCTCTAATGAGGTTGGACTCCACCAATCCATAGTCAGACAGATTGTGTACAACTGGACTGTTGTTACTAACTTCTAAGTAACTTCTAAGCAACTAAAGGCCCATCTCACATTGGGTAATGTTCATGTTCATGAGTCAGAACATTGAACAACTATAGTGTGCATTGCAGGGTTGCAAAGAGAAAGCCACTGCTCTTCAAAAAGAACATTGCTGCCTGTCTGCAGTTGCCACATATCACATGGACAAACCAGAAGGCTAATTGAGAATGTTTTGTGGCTGGATGAGACCAAAATAGTAAAAAACTGTCACCGAGTGGTGGTGGTTTTTTTTTTTTTTTTGCAAATTTATATAGCGGATGTCAGCGTTAATCTAATAAGCCATATAAGTCTTCATAGTCCGGGTTCCCTATTTTGATTGAATTTGAGTTTGCAGTATCATGTGAGTCGTTTAACTTTTATTGCAATTTATTATGCTGGCTATTGTTCTGATACCCCCCTTCCCCTCCCCAGGATTTTGAGACGTTGATCGCACAGCAGGTGCCTTACATGGACCCCATCAGCTACAATGCCAGCCTTCAAGATGCCATGGTTAGCAGTGGTGGGGATTACAGACCACACCCACCTGGAGGTGGAGCACATGCCACACCAGGCCAAACACCTTCTCTCTTCAACTTAGAAGCTATTAACTCCTCTAACAGAGACACACCTAGAACAGATTTTGGTACTCTGGCTTTGCCTCCTTTCTCCTCATTAGGGAACAGCTCTCATGGAACCTCCCACTCCAGGGTGGGTGGTTATTTGGATGAGGCTGTGTTTGAGCAGATAAATTTGTTGGGTCTGGAGGGCCTGGCTAGTGTGGAGGGACCGGTACTAAGTGGAATGGATGGAAGCTTAGATGCTTCATGGCTAGAGGGCATGGACTCTGACTCTGGCCTGTCACTGGAGACCAATTCCAGAAGCCCTGCCTCAAGCTCTACATCATCTTCAGATTCGTTTTGCGAGGGTGGAGCCGCGGGGTACAGCAGTGAAGTAGAGTCCCTTTCAAGTAATGGTAGAGCTTGTGCATCATCATGCTACAATTGGCCACAAATAAGCCTTAACAAGCACATTTGGCATGATCACAACTACTCGGCCCAGTCACCTGAAGACCATGACCCACAAAGCTGGACCCGATCTCCTAAAGATATAAAACAGGAAGTAATGAGTGAGGATGAAACTGGAGTGGGGGAGCCAAGCCGGGATGAACGGCGTCTACAGGCTCTTGGTCTTCCATTTTCTGCCCCTGAAATTGTTAACATGCCAGTGGAAGACTTCCTGGAGCTTCTTGAAGAACGGAGCCTATCCACATCAGCGGTCACACTCCTGCGGGACGTGCGCAGACGTGGAAAAAACAAATTAGCTGCACAAAACTGCAGAAAAAGGAAGATGCATGCCATCTTGGGCCTGCAGGCTGAGGTGGAGGGACTTGTTGCTCAGCGCGATGCCCTTCTGCGTGAGAGAACATGCACCACCAAGGCTCTGTCAGCTACAGCCGAGTGTTTCAAGACACTTTCTCATGTTGTGCTGAGGCAGCTGAGGGATGAACACGGACAGTCACTAAGCCCAGAGCAATACACACTCTGCTGTGGCACAAATGGACGCGTAGTGGTCCGACCTCGAACAAACGCTGTGAGAATGACCACAACAAGGGCCAAAACAACGAAGCGGAAGAAGGATAAAAAACCTTGACTATTTTGATTTCATGTGTGTCCGTCCTAAAGGGCTACTTGGTCTAGGACTACTGAATGTTCCCCTTTTAATTATTTAAACAAGAAGTGACGATAAAATTACAGTATAATGGACTAAGGATTATTTGCTAAAAGGTGTAGCAAAAGCACTGGGCATGTATAGAAGTATTTTAAAAGAAAACGACACGCAGCAGGGTTCCCCCTTCCCAGTCCTGGAAAGTCTAGTACAGTTGGTATTCATCATTAAAATATAAATGACACTTTAACAGACATGACATTAATGGAAATATGAGGGTATTAATGCAGGTCATTCTGTGTTAAGTTTCTGGTGTTAAAGGGTCTTTAATTACTATGGTGATCAGACTCCACAACTTGTTATGCAATTGTAATGCTGGTTATGCAATTATTTTACAGTTGTCAACCACATGACTGTTCCACTATGGCCTTAATTAGTCCAATTGTTTGGTCTCAAGACATTTGTATTGACCTCATTTGGCTTTTTATTGCATTGTAAAAGGTTGTGGGGTTTTTTATGTTAATGTTTTTGTTTATTTTATGCATATGGACAAGTATATAAATATTGTGAGATTTTGAACAGAAGATTTATCCTAACTGACAGCTAGAGTAAAATATCATATTCAAATTTTTAATTCCAGAATTAATGGCATAAAGTGAGCAAAATGATTGAATTGTTTTGTGTAATGTTTATTTTACAGTGTCCACTGTTGATTGATTTTCTCATTTGAACTACTTTTATAAATAATGTAAATTTGAGATGTAATACTATACCACAATGGACAAAATGGAATGTTTTAAATAAATCAAAAGTAATTCGTGTGTGTGTGTGTGTGTGTGTGTGTGTGTGTGTGTGTGTGTGATTAATCTCAGTATATTTCCATTCAACCCCAGTCTTGAACATGTTCTCTGATGTTACTTTAACCAAATTCTGTTTCCCCGAGGTCTAAATGTGAATTTGCACAGGCACCACAAAATATCAATTGTAACCAGTCGGGGAAAAAAAATTCACATTTGTATGTATCGCAAAAATTTTTGCAAAAGTCATTTTCATGATGGATGCCAATAATTCTGCAGTTCAGTGTACCTTGTATTGTGGCTATTAAAATTATGTATGCTACATCTGTTATTGCAGCACTATATATAGGTGCATCTCAAAAAATTAATATCGTGGAAAAGTTTGGGGGTTTTTTTCTCCATAATTTAATTCAAAAAGTGGAACTTTAATATATTCTAGATTCCTTACAGAAAGTGAAATATTTCAAGTCTTTTTTTTGTTGTTGTTCTTTTTTTTATTATTATTCTTGATGCTTACAGCTCATGGAAATCAAAAACCTAGTATCTCAAAATATTCAAATAAAGAATTTATTTGAAATATGCCTCAGCAGTGCAACAGGCTGATTGCCTCCATGCCACGCTGCATTGCTGCAGTAATTCCTGCAAAAGTATTAAAGCCCCGACCGAGTATCGAGTGCATAAATTAACACACTCTTTTCAGAAGGTCGACACTTCTGTATAAATTCTCTAATGTTTTGAAATACTGGATTTTTGATTTTCCATGAGCTGTACGACAATCAAGATTTTTAAAAAAAAGGCTTGAGATATTCCATTTTCTTGAAATATTTGTGTAATGAATCTAGAATATATGAAAGTTCCACCTTTTTTTTTTTTAATTATGCAAAAAAAAAAAAAAACTTTTCCATGATATTCTTTTTTTATTTTTTTAGATGCACCTGTATATAAAACAGTCACCAAAGTTCAAGCTTGGTACTGACGCAACTTTTCCTCCCGATTTCTATTCTGTATGTTTATTTGCAAATGTGTGCTGATTGTTTCACATAAGAATGAATCAGTCAAGTCAAAATATGTTTTGTTTAACCTAATATGGAAAAATCTCAAGATGAATAAAGGAGAAAATGATTTTACTGATTCTTACTTTTGGTTTGTTGCATCTGCTGCATGCATTCCTAGGGGAGCACAGAACTGATGGAATTAGCTTTCTTCCTTCAGTAATACTCCTGAATCTAAATATATCATCTAACTATAAACCCCTTCATCAGTTGAATCTATCATTTTAGAGCTTCATTACTGTAGCTCCACATGAATGCAGTTTAGACACCACTAGTTACTATATTTTGTATATTGTACACTGTGGCATGAGGCTTGCAGATAGGTTGATCCTGCTTCATGAGCAGTCTACTCTCCAATGTTTCAACACACTTGATTAATCTAAGCAGGGCCAGACAAAAATTAAGGCTGGGAGTCTCAATAACCCAAGCCACTCTGTATACACCCAAGTTTTTTTTAGACCTACTGTCTACTGTTATTAGCAACCCCTGTACATCTGCTCATTCATGCATGTATATAATCAGCCAATCATGTGGCAGAAGCTCAATGCATAAATCATGTAGGCACTAATGTCTTTTGTTAAGCCATGATTTTTGACCATCACCAGGAGAGCCAAACAAGCAAAGTGTTAAATCTCAATCCACTTATAACCATCATTAAAATTATTTGTACATTGTAAATTATTTGTTGGCCTATGTAATCCTTTTTTCCCCCAAAATTCAGCCTGTTTCTCTTTTGGTTTGAAACCAAAAGTGTACTCTTCGGCCTAAACACACTATTTCTGGACAATATACCTGACCATCACACCCATCTTTGGTCTTTCCCAAAACTGTTGTCATGAAGTTTGAGGCACACAATTGTTTAGAATGTCTTTGGATGCTAAGTGAGCTCCATGAATGCATGGTGTGTTAAGGTTGGAGTAGAAGAACTTAAGTGTCCTGCACAGAGGCCTGACCTCAAGCCCACTGAACACCTTTGGGATGAACTGGAATACCGACTACACCCCAGAGCTCCATCCAAAACCAGAGCCACGCTCCAAAATCAAGTGTAAAGCCTTCCCAGAAAAGTAGATATATTATAGTTAGTTAGTTAGTTAGATAGATAGATAGTTAGATATATAGATACAGTGCATCCGGAAAGTATTCACTGCGCTTCACTTTTTCCACATGTTGTTATGTTACAGCCTTATTCCAAAATGGATTAAATTCATTATTTTACTCAAAATTCTACAAACAATACCCCATAATGACAACGTGAAAGAAGTTTATTTGAAATCTTTGCAAATTCATTAAAGATAAAAAACAAAAAAGCACATGTACATAAGTATTCACAGCCTTTGCTCAATACTTTGTTGAAGCACCTTTGGCACCAATTACAGCCTCAAGTCTTTTTGAGTATGATGCTACAAGATTGGCACACCTATTTTTGGGCAGTTTCTCCTATTCTTCTCCTCACTGAGAATGTTGATCACATATATGTTTCGGTATAGATAGATATACACAAAGATATATTGAAGGGTGCCTCATATATATATATATATATATATATATATATATATATATATATATATATATATATATATATATATACATATATGTGTGTGTGTGTGTGTGTGTGTATAAAATATCCATCGAGTGATTTGTAATAAGTTATTAATTAATATTTATCTTTCAAAATATCAAATGATTTACTATTCTTAGTTAAAGCATTTACCTTACTTTTCATCTTTAACCACTAGAGAATAATGACGAATATTGTCTGAACTTCTGACCGAGAGAAAGTATATCTAATCAGTATGTTTTGGGAATAGCTAAGCTCGACCAAATCCAACCTTGAAGGAGCTATGTGTCTGTGTGTGTGTGTGCAATCTTTTGTCACAGGACGTTCGGAGGTGAACTGATCATCTGACGAGACAGAGTGTACGCAGGCTGAGAGTTAAATTTTCTTCAATTGATTGCATGTTTTGACTCCTGCTTATTCATCATGTCCTCTCTCTCTCTCTCGCTCTCTCTCTCTCTCTCTCTCTCTCTCTCTCTCTCTCTCTATATATATATATATATATATGTATGGTGCCAATACCTGTAGACTTGATTGGATAGGATAGGATTAGAAAAAAAAAGTGAAAAGTTTTCACGATAGGATTAACTAGATAGATAGATAGATGTTGTGCTACTAGTAAATAGATAGATGGAGAGAATGGTAGAAAGATAAATGGAGAGATGAACTGATACTTGTAGAAAGATAGAGAGTGTTTTAGTGTTTGAAAGACAGATGGAATCAGAGAGTGATATTGTACTTGGTCATTTGTTTATTAAGGAAAATGATCCAATATTACATTACTGTGAGTGGCAAAAGTATGTGAACCTTTGCTTTCAGTAACTGCAGCTAAACATTTGGGGTAACTGTTGATCAGTCCTGCACATCGGCTTGGAGGAATTTAGCCCGTTCCTCAGTACAGAACAGCTTCAACTCTGGGATGGTAACAATGATCTTGAAATTCCTCCATTTGTACACAATCTGTCTGACTGTGGATTGGTGGAGTCCAAACTCTTTAGAGATGGTTTTGTAACCTTTTCCAGCCTGATGAGCTTCAACAACTCATTTTCTGAGGCCCTCAGAAATCTGCTTTGTTCATGCCATGGTACACTTCCACAAACATGTGTTGTGAAGATCAGACTCTGATAGATCAGGGATAATAAATAGTTCTTTAAATAAAACAGGACGCATGCTCACTCACTCACACCTGATCGTCATCCCATTGATTTAAATCACCTGACTCTAATTTCACCTTCAAATTAACTGCTAATCCTAGACGTTCACATACTTTTACTCACAGATATGTAATATTGGATCATTTTTCTCAATAAATAAATTACCAAGTATAATATTTTGTCTCATTTGTTTAATTGTGTTCTCTTTATCTACTTTTAGGACTTATATCTTGTCAAATCTGATGATGTTTTAGGTCATATTTATGCAGATATATAGAAAATTCTAAAGGGTTCACAAACTTTCAAGCACCACTGTAAAATGAAGAAGAAAAATAAGTTTGGGAAAATAAGTTTTGTAATTATATGTTTATATGCTATGCAAAGCACCAGTAATAATAATAATAATAATAATAATAATAAAGTACAACTGTATGTTAGCTTTGTTTAGGACTGCAATGCTATGAACAGTTTTACACTGAAGTCATTGAACAGCTAATAACTTCAGTAAAATATAATTCATATTAAAACTATCATGACTTCACAAATAACTGATACTTATAATCATAAGTTGCTTACAAGCTCATTAGTTCCTCGTTATACAATTGCTCTTTTTGACCGTATAGTACATAGATATAGAAGGGAAATTATTTACTGTACAATCGCACTATCCAATGTCACACAATTGAGGATGGTTCCCTTGTGAGTCTGGCTCCTCTCAAAGTTTCTTCCTTACATCGTCTCAGGGATTTTTTCCTTGCCACTGTCACCTCTGGCTTGCTCATTTATATTTGTAATTTATATATTTCGGTAAAGCTGTGTTGTGACAATGTCCACTGTTAAAACAAATAAAATTGTCCACTGCTATACAAATAAAATTTAACTGAATTGAATTAAAACATCAGTTGTGCTCTTCGCAAGCTTCCTTCTTGGTCTTGTAACTCAGGCACTTCTCGGCATGTTTAGCATGATCCACCAGTCCAGCGTAAGGCTTTATTCCAGCCAATGCAGCTTTGTTTCACCATCTCGTAGTGGTTGGCAGCAGGTCTTAGGCAATCTTCAGGCGAATAATGTTATTCCTGCTGTCCTCATGGTTCAATTCCACTGTTATCTTTGAACAGTTTGATTAGTCTGTCCCCAACGTTATCCACAGATTTGTCTTTTCTTTGTTTGGCGTGAGGGGCGGCTGTGGCTCAGGTGGTAGAGCGGGTTGTCCGCTAATCGTAGGGTTGGCGGTTCGATTCCCGGCCCACATAACTCCACATGCCAAAGTGTCCTTGGGCAAGACACTGAACCCCAAATTGCTCCTGATGGCAAGCTAGTACCTTGCATGGCAGCCATGCTACCACTGTTGTGTGAGTGTGTGTGTGAATGAGAACCAGTGTAAAGTGCTTTGGATAAAAGTGCTATATAAGTGCAGACCAATCCCAATCTCTTTGAATAGGGCAGGCTGCACAAATGCACCCCAAATTTTTGTCCCATCCAGTGGGCATGGTATTCACATTTTTGTCTGCATTAATGTTCCCAGCATTTGCCCCTTGACCTGTATCTCTCTCCATTTGAGGCCAAACAGCCTGATGAAAATTTTTGTGTACTGTGCATTGGTTAGTTTGCATGTTGTCCAGTGCTTGCATGTCATTTGAGTTACTATATCCTTCCTGGCAGATTGAACCAATCTGGCCATTTTCCTCTGACCGCTCAACAACAAAGCGTTTCAGAATTGTCGCTCATTTCGTGTGTTTTTTTGTTGTTTTTTTTGCACCACTCTGTGTAAACCCTTGTGTCTGAAAATCCCAGGAAATCAGCAGTTTCTGAAATACTTAAACCAGCCCACCTGGCACCAACAATCATGCCACACTCAAAGTCACAGAGATCACACTTTTTCATTCTGATGTTTGATGTGAACATTAGTTGAAGCTCTTGACGTGACTCTGCATGATGATAACAGCTTGACTGTGTAGCTGTACAGATGTTCCTAATAAAGTGCTGTGTCTCTGAAATACAATAATAAGCATATGTAAGCTATAAAGAATCAAATCAGTGTTTGAAAATAGCATACACACTTAGTTAATCAACATAAATGAAACATAAAAATCTTTATATTTCCACAGTTACAAGGTTGTACAGACAAGCAGTGATCCCTTAATAATAGCACCTCTATCAGATCAGATCAATTTATACACTTTAATCATTCTGCAATATAAGATTCTTAAAACTTTTTTTTTTTTAATTTTGTGGAGTTTTTTGTGATTGTTGCAGCCAAAATGCTTGATTTAACTGCAGCTTTTCTTTTTTTTTTAAATTTGCTATGCAACTTGTAAAGTTTTTTGTGGAAAACTACTTGAATTGCAAGAATTGTCTTGCATGGTCTTTCGCAGTGATATTGTTTGTCAGTGAGACCTTTTAATCTCATCAAGCTGTACTCGTGTTCGACACACATGAATTGAAGAGGGTTTTGACTGAATGGATGTCACATGACACATCTTGGCCAAAATCTGCAGAAAATCTGCAGTCATTAAACTCCTCCAAATATTGCGGCGTTTCCTTGATTTTGTGTTCATTTCTGCAATCGCAAAATCACAAAATCCCGGAGGGACTATCAAACGAAGCTTCTGAAGTCTTAGAAACTTTCTAATGGTTTAAAAACTATTTTTTGAGTGCACTCAATATGCATGTTTAGAAAATTATAGTTCACCTTTCCATCAAGTAAAAAAAGGAGTTCCTCAAGGATCTATTTTAGCTCCCCTTTTGTTTTCTATTTTTATCAATGACTTAGGCTTTGGAGTGGATTCAGCTAATGTACATCTGTATGCTGACGACACGATCATTCATACTGCAGCATCATCTTTAAATCAAACTCTACTGAACTTACAGAATGCATTATACAACATTCTATGTCACCGTTGTTGAAATTGATTTTAAATTTTAAAAAAAGACAAAATACATGATTTTTAGTCGTACTCATTCTAAGGTAAGAGTAAATCAAATGTGGTCATTTCAACTTTAGATGGAACAAACATTGAAAGAGTTAGCTCTTATAAATACTTAAGTATATGGTTGGATGAAAAACTAGCTTTTAATGTACACTTTGATTATCTGCTGAAGAAGCTTAAACCAAAATTGGGGTTCTTTTATCGTTAAAAAACTGCTTTCCTTATGAGTCTAGAAAGAAAATAGTGGAGAGTACTTTTTTTTAATCTATAATTGATTATGGTGACCTTGCTAGTTTTTGCTAGTTTTCAGCTTAACCTTTATTAAGGAAACTGTACTGTGTCTATCATGCAGCATTACACTTTGTTTGTGGTACAGATTCACGTACTCATCACTGTATACTATATGAATCATTGGGATGGACATCTTTGCATCATAGGAGGAAACTGCATATGTATATGTTCATTGCTAAGGCACTTCTAGGTAAATTGCTCTTATATTTTTAATCTCCTAACTTTTTATACAAATAGTTATTGTACTAGATCTCAATCACACATTCGGTTAAACGTTCCACAGGTATACTCAGAATTTGGCAAACATGCTTTTTCTTTTCATGCTCCCTGGGCCTGGAACGAGCTGCAACATGTAATTAAACTAGAGATACTGTCACCTCTGAATACTTTTAAATGTCTTTTGCAAATTGTGTTAAAGGAGTCTTCTAAGTGCTTTTCTTGACTTTAGTCTTATTAATTGTTTTGTACGAGTTTTTTTTTTTGTGATTATCTCTGTGTGAAACTCTACGTGATGCCATCTTGACCAGGTCTCCCTGGAAAAAGACATTGTGATATCTCAATGGGACTTCCTGGTTAAATAAAGGATAAAATAAAATAAAATAAAAAAATAAAATAAAATATGAGCGGTGGCTCCATGGGCTTCATTTCACCCTGGCACTGGTTGGAGCAGGGGATATTCCACTGAGCGGGGATTATTTGAAATAGCCTAATTTTTAGGTGAGCAAAAGTATAGGAACAGATAGGCTGAGCGTAAATTAAAGTAAATAACACTTAATATTCGCTTGCTTGCAATAACTACATCAAGCCACGAAAATAAAACACACACAGGAGTTCGTCCGTCGATTTCGAGAAAGACTGAAGTTTCCATTTCCGCCTCCATTATGGAGAACATATGGGGACTCGACTTGCGCGTGAATTGGATAATAGTGAGGAAGACTTGCGCAGCATCGGCCTCACTCTCACTTCCTGGTGACCCAGTGGCAAGACTGAGTCAAGATGACTGAAGATGGCCCCCAGGCGCAGTGATTCATACACTACAGACACTTTGGAAACGCCAATCCGCCTACCATGCATGTCTTTGGCCTGGGGGAGGAAACCGGAGTGCCGGAGGTGTGAGGCAAACGTGCTAACCCCTAAGCCACCATGCACCCAAAACACACACACACACGCGGATAAATCAACCTTTTTAGCCTAAGTCAAAAACTTCAGAGACAGAGAGTTTAGATGATGTCAAAAAGTAAATAAACTTTATTGAAAACCAATAAAGTGTGACAGTCTGCAGAAAGTCCGAATTATGCAAACACACACAGCCCTTTATATACCTTCCTCCACAGCGTAGTCATTGTAGGCGGGGTTTTGCGTTTCCTCAGGTAAACATCCTGCGTGAAGTTGGCCCCCCCACCAACGCAAAACGTCAGCAAAATATTCTCAATCGTTTGTGCTGGTTTGTGCCGTAAAAATTTTCGTTTGTGTTCCTTCGGTTCAGGAGATATTAAAAGAATATTTATAGGTAATTCTGAGGTCACTCAGCCCCCCCCCCACATGCTCCAAATTCACCCCAAATAGGCTCAATCGTTTGTGCTTCGTTTGTGTTGATAAAATTTTCGTTTTTAAAATATTAGACGTTTAATTATGGTGCGGTGACGTCACCAGCCCCACACATGCTCCAAGTTCACTCCAAATAGGCTCGTTTGTTTGTGCTTCGTTTGTGCCAATAAACGCTTCATTTGTGCTGCTTCGGATTTGGAGATATTAAAAGAATATTTATAGGTCATTTTGGGGTCACCCCCCATGCTCCAAGTTCATTCAAAATAGTCTCAATCGTTTGTGCTTCGTTTGTGCAGACAAAAGTTTCGTTTGTGCTGCTTCCGTTTATAAAATATTAGACATTGACTTATAGGTGCAAATCTCCTCGGTCTGAGCACACTTTTACAATCAAACTGCCTAAGACTTTTTCAAGAGAAATCATATCATCATTTGGTCAATAAACAATTCTCTTTACTTCATTCACTGGTCTCTCATGATTGAACTTTTCATTTATTTACAAGGAGAATAATCTGCTACACTTCACTGCCACCACTAGTGCGACACTTCTGTTCACGATGCTCTTGTGGAAATTACTGTTGTTAGTCCAGGAAAAGTTACTAAATCAAAACTCTGGCCAGTGTAAGTACAATTTTTTAACACTGTCAGAATATTATTAGTTAACTTCAATCATAATGGTACAACATTCAAAGAGCTAAGATTGTCAATGTTTCTTGAACAGAAAACTCATTGTTAATACTAGTATGGCTAATGGAGCTATGAAATGCTAATTACAGCTGCACATGGTACCCATGTTAGTTTTTTGAATACATTGTGCATCTAAGGGTCAACATTACCATATTGATCCTAATATAAGATATAATATCCGTATATATTATTACTATATTTTCCTTGTATTCTGGCAAATACAGTAAGTAATACATGAAAACAAGTTTACAGTGTATGACATTTTTTGCATCAGGATCTTCCACCAGACCGCGGTGGAAGAAGGCCTTAACCTTCCGGAGTCCCGCTGCCTCAGGCCAATCCAAAGTCCGTCACAGTGTCCCTCTGCATTCAAGACAGACTCTATCTCAGGAAAAGTGCTCTGTGTAGGCAAAGTTTCTCACAGTTACAGTCTGGGAGAACTTCTGTGGATTGACACTGACCTGGGAAGCACCTCCACAGAATTTTCTTTGTGTGAATTTCCCTCCAATCTGATGCTCCAAGGAGAGAGATTTACTTTAAGGGCAGTCACTGCTTTCAGAGGAGGCTTAACCCAGGATGCTCTTGGACATTATGTGGCCTACTGCAGGAGGTCTCCATGTGTCTGGGAGATGTATGATGACCTGAGAAGTGGAGTGACAGGAATGTCAGAAACAAACAAAATATGCCCACATGCTGTGTTACACACAAAAGACTGATTGCATTGTTTAAATTTAAATACTTTCACAAATTCAAGTATTTTTGTTCTAAGTGTTTTTAAGTTTTTAAAGGTCCATTATTTGTGTCAAAGGATGTTTGATAGTTCACAGTAATTCAATTTCACAAGTAAAATCATTTTGCTTAAATCTTAATTTATTGAGTCATCTAAGTCATTAAATTTCCACACACACACATTATATATATATATATATATATATATATATATATATATATATATATATATATATATATATATATATATTACACACACACACACACACGGCCTATGTATGTATAAACAGAGCTACAGCAAACAGATTATGGTGCGTGTATTTATTTACGACATATTACGACTGTTATTCTCATAGCAACATATACAGTAACAAGTGAAAACACTTATCTTGGAGTTCGTGTTACATTTCACACAGCCTGTGATCCGCTGTGTCCCTTAAAAGTTGAAAACGCACAGTGGATAGGTAACAATTACGTGAATGCGACTATTTAATGTGATTTGTCGTTTGGATTTTACCTTGTTACTTCAACTGTATTGTTAAAAAAAAAATAAAAAAAATAATAAAAAAAGACAGTCGGCAAAAACCGGCACAAACGATTGAGACTATTTCGGGTTAATTTGGAGCATGTGTGGGGCTGGTGACGTCATCTCATAGAACTTAATGCCTAATATTTTATAAACGGAAGCAGCACAAACTAAACTTTTGTCGGCACAAACGATTGAGACTATTTTGAATGAACTTGGAGCATGGGGGGTGACCCCACAATGACCTACAAATATTCTTTTAATATCTCCAAATCCGAAGCAGCACAAACCAGCACAAACGAAGCACAAACAAACGAGCCTATTTGGAGTGAACTTGGAGCATGTGTGGGGCTGGTGACGTCACCGCACCATAATTAAATGTCTAATATTTTAAAAACGAAAGCAGCACAAACAATTGAGAATATTTTGCTGACGTTTTGCGTTGGGGGGGCCAACTTCACGCAGGTATTAAACCAGACCAATCCTCTTTGCCACAATTAAATATTCATGTCGATGTGTTATCTTATATTTGTGGAGCATGCGCAGTTAGTTGTTTTTTTCTCAAAACGATTTCATGTCGTCATGGTTTCTTCTTTTTTTTTAAAAAAAAAAAAAAAAAAAGGAGAAGAAGAAGAAAAAAAGGGTTTCACACAGGCTTGTGTGTCCTGACCTTGATCCACACTCGCCTTTTTTTGAAGTCTTATCCTAGCTCGTTAGTTGGTATCGGGCCTCAAAGTTAATTGCGTCTGTGGAGGAAGATACAGGCTGGTACAATTACTGTGCAGTAAGACACAGAGTTCATGCAACTCAATCCACACTCAGAATATAGTGGATCAAACACTATTCTATGGATTTAGATTATGCTTCTAACTATTGATTATACATATAGATTATGCTTTTTAACTAATATTGATTATTCAATTACGCTTAAGTAATAATTCTAAATGTTGGTTATACATATTGAATACACTTCATTAACATATCCAAATGTTAGTTACACATATTGATTACGCTTCATAAATATTTTCAATAACACACACAGATAGAGAGAGTATGCTAACGCCTTCTTCTTCTTCTTGTAACGTTTTAATTTTTTTGGAGGTTGGTAAACCAGTTTTCTGTGCATTTGACCCCCCAAAAAAAGCCCGGGTATGTATTTCCGCTGGAATTTCAGTTACTACTCGAGCTTCCGGTATAGTATTCTTCGATAGCAAACTATAGTATTAGTAGTAAACTATTTGTCATATTTCGATTAACTGGCGACCACATATATCATAATATATTATTAACTGTAGTAACATAGCATTTTAGTGTACGATATGAAACCATAATGTTTTAGTAATGAGTTCACGAAGCTTTAAATACCTTCGGTGTGAAGGTGCATCATCTCGATATTGTTGTGTCCCGTTATGTAAGACATCCTCAAGATTTAATACTGTGCTTAGTTTTCATAATTTCCCTTTGGACGAGGAAACACGCAAAAAGTGGATTCACAATATCCGGCGCGAGGATTTTAAAGTCACTCCTAATACACGAGTCTGTAGTCGTCACTTCATGCGTGAAGATTTGATTGAGCCATCCACTCCCACCGGACGCCGATTACTGAAGAAAGGAGCTGTACCCACTCTGTTCCAGTGGAACAACTATTCCACTTCAGCACCAAGCAGCACCGGGCTATGGCAGAGGAGAGAAGCTGACACTCCACAAAACGGAGATCCTGTGTCTGTGGACGTCCAGCATCAGGAGCATGATTATTGTTATCTCGTTCCGGCAGAAGTTGATCCTGCTTTAGATCAGACTGAAGATCCCCAAAAGGACGTGGAGTGTCTGAGGAGACAGGTGGAAGAGCTGTCTGTCGGTTTCACAAACGCAGATAATCCTAAATCCCAACACAAGATTTTGGATAAATCTGCTCTGTGCAAGGTTCGTTTTGAAGCTTAGCCTAACGGTCATGGTCCTGTATATTACACATAAATACTATAATTAGCCATATTTTATACTGTTTATCTACGCTTTGATTGCACTGCGGCGGAACAGTTGTTCCTGAGTATTGTTTCCGCCCGATGGACGGACCAGTCACTTCTGTGTGCAACACTCTGGCTGCGTCCGAACCCGCATACTTACTTACTTACTTACTGTATAGTAGGCGAAAAGCAGTATGACAGAGGGGTAGTATATCCGGTGAGAAATACCCGGATGGCGTACTGCTTCCGGCGAGATTTTGAAGTATGGAACCGATGGACACTACGCGCGTCAAGCAATCCCTTAATACAACGGGACTGGTTCGGACGAGCTCAGAAAAAAGCAAAGCCGAAGACAGAGTCGGTTCTTTTAAAGTATTGAACATTGGTTAAACAGGACTTATTTAACAATACCCGAATAAATTGTTAACTTGTTTAAGATTGTTGTATTTATGATTACGTCGAAGGTCACATGACAATGCTAACTAACATGGCGGATGTAGTATGTCCGAGATTGTAGTCATAATACACACACATACTGATTATAAGTACGTACTGTTTCAACGGCAATGCACTATGTCCTGTCATAGTGCGCGATTTCAGTTTGTTATGACATAATAATGACATGAAAGACGGGGGAAATGATTTGTCTAAATCTCTCGGCAGTTTGGGGTTTAAAAGCATATCGACTAGTTAAGCCGGGTTGTATTTGGGGACGTGAGCGACTTCGGCGCACGGTGTCGACGTTGCGTAATGACGCAGGGGGGCGTGGCCTTGTCCAGCACGCGCACGTTCTGAAGCGGGGTCGCGTCTATAAGCGGCATTAAGGCTTCTGCTTAATGTCGAGTCGTTGGTGAAAGCTGTAGAGAAGTGCCTTATAACATCGGTTCTGTAGAGTTGGTTTTTAAGCAAGCTAAAAGTAAGTGGATGTTATGAATAGTCTGCGTTAGAATAAGCAGATGTTTGCCTTTGTTTCCGTGAGAGTTTGTTGTTGGTTTCAGTCGGGTTTTTGTCTTGGTACTCCGCTTTTGTTGGCTTGTTTTCGCGCCCATGCGGCAGCACAGCCTGGTCCACTCCATGTTCTCTTCACCACGTCTCCGAACCAGCTCTGTCGACACACCTTTGGGTTTTTAAAGGTGTTGCTACGTTTGCAGGTTACTGTGGATAATCTGCTGCAGATACTTGTATTCGTGATTCTATATGATGGCCTTAATGTTTGTTAGCAGGTTTCGTAGCCGTGCTTGTTGGCTAATAGCCCAGTGACTGACCTACATGCAGGCTTAAGAAAGCTTCACAACCGCTATATAACCGTACATAACTGTTTAATTCATTCAATTTGATCAGACCTTCACCTTTTAAAAAAGTGTTATGAATGAATGAGTACGCGGCCTGTTCTTTTGAACCTCTCAGCAGTTAGCTTAGCTGGATGCTAGTATGAGCGGCTGCAGTGAAGTGAAATTCATCCACGACTAGCTAACTGTGTTCCTAGTGTACATTAATCACTCTTAGTGCTTCTGTATTAATTATTTAATAAATATATCTATCTGTGCGCGTTATTGCGTTGGTTAGCTAGCAGTGGTTTACCGGTTTATTCCGGTCCAAGCGCGCAGCTATTATCTGGTTAGTTAGCTTAGCATGCTAGAAAAGATTGTTTTATTACTGGTGTTGTTACAGATGCCCGATATTAATTCGGCCTGCACATGAGCCATGTATAAGCCTATAGGCCTTAGAGCTAAACTGGGCGGGGGTTGTGAATTTTTATATATATATATAAATAATAATAGCGCGTGTGTGTGTGAGTATAAAGCTGATCCCGTATTAATGTGTCTTTTTAGCTTGGTATGGGAAAGAAGCAGACCAGCAAATCCAAGAAGGAGATGGAGGAGCCAGAAGAGTTTGTGGTGGAGAAGGTAATGGACCAGCGGTTGGTGAATGGAAAAGTCGAGTTTTTCCTCAAGTGGAAAGGCTTCCCAGAGTAAGTATTTTCTCAGAGACTACACTGCAAGAGCTTTGACTACAATTAAATGACCAGCATAAATACTCAATGTTTTTCTCACTTACAGCAGGTTAAGTTTAGTTCACATTGCTCCGACAAACGTGTTTATCAGCGCCATCTGTGAACGTGTTCAATTGGTGAAAACAAACACCAACAGACAGGATTCAGTCAGAGTGTCGGTCGTGGACTGTCTGAGCATTGTGATGCGTGATTCTTCTTCAAATCCTGACTAATCTGACTTGGTCAAGATACATTGCCATGACAACGTGGCAAGCGTCCCTGAAAACTCCATAGAAACGAAAGCTTGCGAAATTGTTGTTGTGGGTAAAATGGCAGATTTCTAGACTAATCCGAAAGAAGAGGATAAATTGTGTGTCTGTTATTTAAATAAAATTGTTTATTTTGATCCCTGTTAAGGATTATCTACTCCTGGTGTTTTGGTTTTAATCAGGCTCATCCTCTAACGATATACCATCTTCTGTATTCTGTTTCATGAAGTAAGAAAATTGCGATAAATGTTTATAACTTGCATTTGTGTCATAATATTGTTCATAATGATATAAAAATGGTCTTAGCTTTATCAAATAGCCTACCTTAAGATGTCTGAGTTGTTGAAACCGCTTGGCGTGTAAACCGAGCAACATTTTGAAAGCTTGGCACGTCCTCTGTCTGCAGATCTCCTGTATGAATGTGAGTAAGTGCCCTGTCTCTCGCGTCACAACAACCAAGACTTCAGCCACAACCTCTTTCCTTTCACTATGTCTCTTTTCAGGTGAATAACGGCACGTAAAGATAC